>NC_091743.1:46582027-46694527 GCF_043380555.1 Nothobranchius furzeri | reverse complement strand
GAAAGTGAAAACGTATTTGAAATGTTTTCTAGTTCTTTTAAAGTTTGGATCAGTATTTCTGGAGGGTTTCTGAAGTCCTGCCAGTTTGTCTTTAGACAAATTTTCTGTCCAGAACCTGAATATTTTAGAAGAAAGTTTCTTGTTTTCCTCTAATCATTCACATACAAACATTCCTAAACTCAAATTGAAACTGGAGTTTTATCCAGCTGCCTGTCACAAAGACTCCCCCGTTCTCGTTTGTTCAGTGCCGTTAAACATTTGGGACCATTTGGAAATGTTCTTGTTTTCCATAGAAACAGGCATACGGTATCTTGACTTTACTTGTAGTTAGTTGTTTGCAATCAATATTTTAAAGGAAATTAAACGCTTTTTCCTATGCTACAAGCGTTCTAGCTGTAAAACTTTCAAGCTAATCTGCGTATTCTTTCAGTATTTCTGAGTGTAGTTTGGTGATCAGCAGTTGTTTGTTGTCAGGCTCAACAGACAGAAAGTCAGATCTTTCTGGAGACCCATCAGCTCTTGATTCATCCTATGACAGAATAATGAGCCAAAACACGCCCCAGAAATGTGTCAGCCATATTTAAAGGATCAACAGTCTGCATTTAGATGCTTCCTAGGAAAATAAGAACATTTTCAAGTTGTTTCCAATTGTTTGAGTGGTATTTGAAAAAAATACACAAAGTTATATTTTGACAAACATAAATAAAACTTTTGCACAAAGATAAACTCCAAAGGCTTGTCATGTCTCTCTCTCAGGTGGATTTATCCTGTCCTTTAAAGAGCAAGTCACCCCCAAATCAACTTTTTTTCTGATAAACTATGTAAATGCGTGTCTAATCATGCTGTAGACACGTGCAGTCAATAGTTTTGCTCTTTAGTGCATTTTAGTTAAAATTTTTATTTTCTACCAAAAACTGTCAGTGCTGTGCCGTTGTCAGGTAAAAACTCTGCTCTGCATTTGGATTTAAATCTGCCATCGCTATTGGCTAAGAGGTACCTGTAAAGGGTTAATTTTACATCTATTTAATGAACCATAAGACATGAGATTCTATAATAAATAGGAAATCAATCTTATGGATCTTTGGGTACTTTTAACCAGAAGATTGGAACTTTTTATTGCAGGGATTATGTAACAACTTCGTATTAACTCAGAGACAACAGAAAAAGAGTCAAGATTTAAAAGTGTAAAGATTTATTACTAAACAAATTAAAACTAGACTAACTTTAAACACTAAATGTATGGTGTAACTAAGGTGAAGGGAGATGGAGAATGGTGTAGTGTGGAATGTTGTTCAGAACCAGCAAATCCGGAGAAACGATTAGTTCTGATGGGAGTGAAGGTGATGTCGTCGCGCTAAGCTTTGATTTGGAGATTCATAATCACATAAGATGCCATTCTGTTGGTCTACGTACTCCCCGTCTAGATCAGGAGGTGTAGAGGTCCAGCTTGAACCTCTCTGGAACCGAAGCCGGTAGGAAAAGCAGCGGCCGCCGACCAGTCCACTCTTGAGATACTTCCGGGTCACAACAGTTTTGTTGGCATCTAGCAAGACCTAAAACGGGGTCGTGATGGTTCAGCTTTTATTCTGAAAGGAACTGTTGCAGCAGTTGAAACGGCAACAGATTTTATCCAGCTTGTCGTTGGTTCTTTCGGCTGAAGAGGAAAGTTACAGATTGGCCGCTCCGACACTTCTCTAGAATGCTTTGAACTGGAGTTAAAGATGACGTGGGCATAGTTTTATAATTTGGATGTTTTGATTTACGGTCAAATGAAAAGATGACAGATTTACCAAGCACCACCAAAACCACGCCTCCATCAGATCTGGAGGATTCTGACTGGATCAGTAAAAGTAATGTGTGATGTGGCTTAACCTTATGTGTGACCAGTCTCTAGTGGAAACATTTAAAGCTATATTACTGATTATATTCTATAGGATTATAATAAAGTAATTAATATTTTGATTTCACAAATTGGTTCAGATTTTATTATTGACTAACACTTTGTTTGATTAGCTTATTAAAAATAGAGTTCTTTGATTTATTAAAAAGAAAGAGTCCTTTGTCTTCATTCTTCTCTTGAGCTGGAAAGGAAAACAGTTTAGAAGCAGATGCATGAGACCTTGAACAATATCTCATGCTGATTAGTTCTTGCTGAGGAGAGGGGGGAATGACTTTTAGGTGGAAAACGGTCCTTTCATTCTGTTACATACCCTATAACGTTAGCTGGTACCGTGTGATGTCACAATGTCGTTGTGAGCCTGTGTGTGTGTATTTGTTAGCGGCTCCGCCCTCTTGGTATGCTAGGCAACAACATATGTTGCATTTTTCAAACAGGAAGTGGGAGTTGAGTAATACTCTGGTAGGGGGTGACTTGCTCTTTAAAGGCATGGCATTCACATACTGTTCCTCTGTGGACATGTCCTTTATTGTCCTTCACTTGACCTCTTTCCTCATCTTTAATCACACGCTGGACGTTATGCTGTTGTGGTACAAAACCGAACAGAAATGAGTGAAAAAGCAGCAAAAGTCCAGAGAACAACGTACTGTCTCCCTTCACCCCCCACCTGTGTTTGTCCTCTCAGCTGGACAAGAGTGAGGTGGCAACTCTTGGCCTACCCTCGACCACCAGCCATGGCGGCTCTGACAGCAACATCAGTTCAGATGGAGCAGGGACGTCCTCAGCTGGGGTCCCGGGAGTGGAGGGATCTGGGACAGGCGAGCCGCAACGGACGCGCGTTGCTCTGGAGCACCTGCAGCAGAAGATCCTGAAGATCACCGAGCAGATCAGGGTGGAGCAGGAGGCCCGGGACGACAACGTGGCAGAGTACCTGAAGTTGGCTCACAACGCAGACAAACAGCAGGCATCCAGAATCAAACAGGTGTTCGAGAAGAAGAACCAAAAGTCTGCACAGACCATCGCACACTTGCACAAGAAACTAGAACACTATCACAAGAAGCTAAAGGAGATCGAGCAGGTGAGTGTTAATGTAATGAGAAGCTGCTTGTGTGAGAGGTGTGGGGGTCCAACTATGTGAGGACAGCTGTGTCCAGATATAGACCGATGATTCCCCAAACACATATTTATACCAGTGGATCACCCCTGCATCTCACCAGACTCTCTCCTTGAACCCATTCGACTCTATCCAACCTTCTCTGATTCCTCTCCATAGAATGGACCGGCCCGACAGCCTAAAGATGTCCTGCGGGACATGCAGCAAGGACTAAAGGATGTAGGGGCCAACGTACGTGCTGGGATAAGTGGTTTTGGAGGCGGTGTTGTTGAAGGGGTCAAAGGTGGAGTGTCGGCCCTCACTCACACGGCCGTGGTCTCCAAGCCCAGAGAGTTTGCCAGTCTGATCAGAAACAAGTTTGGCAGCGCTGATAACATTGCTCACCTCAAGGACACACTAGAGGACGGGGTTGGGGGCCACTCCGAGGACACTCCAACACCCCGTGCTTTGAGCGGAAGCGCTACTTTGGTGTCCAGCCCAAAGTACGGCAGTGACGACGAGTGCTCCAGCGCAACATCTGGTTCTGGAGCGGGTAGTAACTCAGGAGGGGCCGGAGGGGGAGGGGGAGGAATGTTAGAGCCAACAATGGGGAGCCCCCGACTGGACGGCCAGCACCAACACCATCGCATGCACAGTTCTTGGGACTCTCTGCTGGAGGGCCTGCAGGAGATCAAGGCCAGCCAGACCCACATGGAGGACGCCATTGAGGACATGAAGGGGCAGCTGCAGAGCGACTACTCCTACATGACCCAGTGTCTGCAGGAGGAGAGATACAGGTAGACTCACCTGCTTCCACCTTTGGTCATCACACTCAGCACTTCCAGAGAAAACCTATGATGCAAACAGCAAATTGCAGACTTTAACACTCATCAGGAGATAGTCTCAGCTCTGGATTATTACATATTATGTTTTCCAGTGAGTTGATTTTGGAGCAGGGATTCAGGGATTAACTCTAAATGAATGTGTCCACGCTCAGTGTGAGACACGTCATTTACCCAGAATTTCAGCTTCGGGTGATAAAAATAACTTTTGGATACCAGTGGTGTCACAGAGAAATGAGCTGTACCAAATCTCCTTGCTGTCTGTTAAGATACGAAAGGCTCGAGGAGCAGCTGAATGACCTGACAGAGCTGCACCAGAACGAGATGACTAATTTGAAACAGGAGCTGGCCAGCATGGAGGAGAAAGTGGCCTACCAATCCTACGAGAGGGCAAGAGACATCCAGGTGAGAGCTTTTATTTTGAAGCCCAGTTCTACCATGCTGTTCAATCAGAATCTAAACTACTAAAATGTTTACCTAAAATAAGTCTAAAATGACCATTCCCTGGGCTGTCACCCTACCGTGGTGGAGGGGTTTGAGTGTCCCAATGATTCTAGGAGCTACGTTGTCTGAGGCGTTATGGTCAACCATTGCAAACAGTTCCTAGGTGAGGGACCAGACAAAGTGCAGCCCACAGACCCCTTATGATGATTAACACAAATGGAAACCGTGTTCCATCGGTTGCTCGAACTAGATCTCTGCTCCTCCACATCAAGAGGATCTAGTTGAGGTGGCTTGGGCATCTGGATGTCCAGGATGCCTCCTGGACATCTACCTGGTGAGGTTTTCAGGGCACGTCCACCTTGGAGGAAAGACCCAGGCAGAGGTGTGGACTCAAGTCACATGACTTGGACTCAAGTCAGACTCGAGTCATTATTTTAATGACTTCTGGCTTGACTTGATAAAATCTATAAAGACTTGTGACTTGACTCAGACTTGAACAGCAATGACTTGCAACTTGAATCGACTTGCATCTGTTGACTTTATGATAACTTGAGCATATTTGATATTTTAGCACAAAAGTGGCACGACATGGACAAAAATCAGGAATCATTCTTCATTCTGCATCTGATTTTGTACGGCTAAATGCAGCAGTACAAATAAATGAAGCTTTAAGAAGCTTTATTTCTGGAATTTATTTATTATGTTTATGTATTTAGCAGACGCTTTTGTCCAAAGCGACTTACAAGTGATAATCGGCATGTTGCCCTTGAGGCTAACAACAACAATAACAACAACAACAACAAACAATTTCCAGTCGGTCGTAGGTGGCAGTGAGGCAGCATGATGAATCATGGAGAAGAGGGAACAAAGGAGTGGAAGGTAGAGAGGGGGGACGGGTGCAGGGAGGGTGCTAGTTTAGAAGATGCTCTCTGAAGAGCAGGGTCTTCCGGAGTTTCTTGAAAGTCGAAAAGGAAGCACCTGTTCTGGTAGTGCTTGGTAGGTCATTCCACATTTGTGGAACAATACACGAGAAGAGTCTGGATTGTCCTGAGCGTGGTGTAGGCACTGCTAGCCAATGATCCTGTGATGACGGGAGCGGCCGGGCCGAGACGTAAGCCTTTGCAAGAGGATTCAGGTAGATGGGAGCCGTACCATCTCGGACTTTGTGTGCTAGTGTTAGCAATTTGAATTTGATGCGTGCTGCTAGCGGTAGCCAGTGGAGCTCAATGAACAGAGGTGTGACGTGTGCTCTTTTTGGCTGAATGAAGACCAGATGCGCCGCTGCGTTCTGGACCATTTGAAGAGGTCTCACAGTACAGGCTGGAAGACCAGTTAGAAGGGCATCGCAGTAATCGAGGCGGGAGATGACAGTAGATTGTACCAGGAGCTGGGTGGCATGTTGTGTTAGGTATGGTCTGATCTTTCGTATGTTATACAGCGCAAAGCGGCATGAACGAGCAACAGAGGCAACATGATCTTTAAAGGTCAGGTGTTCATCAATCACAACACCCAGATTTCGAATTGCCTTTGAAGGAGCCAGAGATAGGAAGTCATTTCGGAGTGAGATATTGTGCTGTATGGATGGTTTTGCTGGGATGACAAGTAGTTCAGTTTTAGAGAGGTTGAGTTGGAGATGGTGGGATTTCATCCATTTTGATATGTCAGAGAGACAGTTTGATATTCGTGCAGAGACAGTGTGGTCGTCCGGTGGGAATGACAGATAGAGCTGGGTGTCGTCTGCATAGCAGTGGTAGGAGAAGCCATGAGATCGAATGATCTCACCCAGTGAGGTGGTGTATATGGCAAAGAGAAGAGGTCCTAGTGCAGAGCCCTGGGGGACTCCTGTGGCAAGACGGTTCACGGTAGAGGATTATCCAAGCCCAGATACACTGAATGATCGTCCTGTGAGGTACGATTCAAACCAGGCGTGTGCTTTCTCTGTGATGCCCATGCTAGAGAGTGTGGACAAAAGGAAGCCATGGTTGACAGTGTCAAATGCAGCCGATAAGTCAAGCAGGATAAGCACTGAGGATTTGTCTGTCGCTCTAGCTTCTTTTAAGGATTCAGTCACTGCTAACAGAGCAGTTTCAGTGGAGTGGCCCTTTTTGAACCCAGATTGGTAAGGGTCAAGCAGACAGTTTTGTGAGAGGTATTCTGTGATCTGCTGGAAAGCCACCCTTTCAATGATTTTGGACAGAAAAGGGAGGAGATAGATAGAACGGTAGTTCTCCACATGATTTGGAGGAAGAGATGGGTTTTTTTAGCAGCCATTTAACCTGAGCATTCTTGAGAGAGGTGGGAAATTTACCGGGTGTCAGTGAAGCATTGATCACATGTGTGACTGCTGCGGCTACTGTAGGAGCAATAGCTTGGAGCAGCTTAGTCGGAATGGGGTCAAGTGGGCATGTAGTAGGGCAGCTGCACATGAGAAGCTTGGACACACAGTTCTCCGTGAGAGGGGAAAAAGAGGAAAATGAAGCAGTAGGGCCTGAGATGGTTGGGCTTGAAGGAGTTTGTGGTAGTGAATGTTCAGGAGTGGCCAGCTGAGTAAACTGTTTGCTTATAGCTGCCACTCTGTCAGTGAAGAATGAGGCAAAGGTGTCCGCTGATAGATTGTTGGTAGGGGGTTGAGACGGAGGGTTGAGCAGAGTTTTGAATGTCGAAAATAGTTTATCTATTATCATTGTCATCAAATTGAAGTTGGACAGATGACTTGATCATACTTGAAAATTCGAAGTTAAGGACTTGGACCTGACTTGGACATCCACATCATTGACTTTGGACTCGACTTGGACTTGGCTGTCTTTGACTTGGACTTCACTCGAGACTTGATTGGAAAGACTTGTGACTTACTTGTGATTTGCAAAGCAGGGCCTTGGTCACACCTCTGGACCCAGGACACACTGGAGGGAACATATGTTTCTCAACTGGCCAGGGAACGCCCTGGGATTTCCTCAGTGGAGCTGTCCCAAGTGGCTGGGGAGGGGGAAGTCTGGGCCTCTCTGTTTACACTGCTACCCCCGCAACCCAACCCCGGATGGATGGGCTACATCCATTTCAGACCGTGCTGTCAGAACTAATTATTCTAACGTTTAAATTTGCTTCCTGAGTGACACATCCCATTTTAAACTAATCCTAATGATTTAACATTCACCTGAAAGCTGCTACAAAAACAGCACTTAAAACTGTGAGCGAAAGTGTTTCAGACAGCAGCACAGTTTACAGATGCTGTGGCAAAAACAAGGTCTCACCGTGTGTTTTCCCATTGTGGGTTTCTGTCTACAGGAAGCTGTGGAGTCGTGTTTGACCCGCATCACCAAACTGGAGCTTCAGCAGCAGCAGCAGCAGGTGGTTCAGCTGGAGGGGGTGGAGAACGCCAACGCTCGAGCTCTCCTTGGAAAACTCATCAACGTTATCCTGGCCCTCATGGCCGTGCTGCTGGTCTTTGTCTCCACTTTGGCTAATTTCATCACACCGCTGATGAAGACCCGAGCCCGGGTCGGCACCACCGTACTGTTAACCTTGCTGCTGTTTGTCCTATGGAAGCAGTGGGACTTTGTAGAGTTGTGGTTGCTGCCCAGCTAAACAAACACTCGCCTCCACTGAAACACAGGGCATTCTGCACCATTGTTTTCCTCCCTTTTTGGGACGTTTCTGAGGACAAAACATGGCGTTTCTGATTGAGCAGCAGACCTAACTTCGTGTCATCACATCCAAATGCTCTGGTGTGGATGAAAACTCATCAACTGCACTGCTATCACCAAAAAAAAAAAAGTTTTTTGCAAGAAATTCTTGTTTCTTTCCAATTATTTCTGAAACTAAAGAAACGTATGATGGCTGTGGGACGCTGATCATGCTTGCTACTATCTTCATGTTGAAGCTATAGCTTATTCAAGCAGAAAGGTGTTTTTGTTTAGTTTTTTTCACGAATGTCATCCTCATGCATGTTCTCATGTGTGCACCGAGATGCAGCTTGCTGGCATGAGTTAACATTTCATTACTGAGAAAAGGGCAGCTCTTCACTCGTTCCTGCTCTTTTAAATAACAGCACATCCTGTTCTGGTGTTGCAACAGTGCGTTTTAGCCTTCTTTTTCATTTCAGTTCGATTTACAGTTAAAAGTGTAAAGACTCATAATGAATGAAATAATTTGTCTGTTCTGTCCACAAAGGCTTTTTCTTAACCACCATTGTAGAAATACTGCAGTCAACAGAGTCAAAAATATCTGGCATGTCCAAGTTTATATTCCAGTTTGCAAAAACAAGTATTGCTGTTTTATTAAATGATATAAGAAATAAATGATTTCATATATTAGACCAACTCTTGACTATGTTCTTATCATACTTCATGCTTAATGCTCTTTGAGACTTTAGTAATGTGGTTTAAAATGTTATTGATATGCAACAGATATCGTTTGAAAAAGTCTTAAAGCGTCTGTGTGTAGTTTCCTGTTGTTAGGGGTCAGTACGTACACACATTTCAGGGTAGTTTTACACCAAATCACCGTGACTGTTGCTTGTTTAAAAAAACAGTACGGTAAATGTTACCTGTGGAGCAGAAATCATGCAACCTCGGGTGTGACTCCTCAGGCTTTGATGGTCCTTCAGTTAATTCCATCTGGCGCTGTGGTTTCTGGATCTGCTCGAAGTCTGGCGCCTGCTGATGACGTCATCATACTACGGTAATACCGCTCGGCCAAAATATATTACATCTCTTTTTGGATTATGTTCTTTCACATATGTTTTGGAAAGAGTTTAGCGGTTTTGTTGTTAAATTTGTGTTTCTTACTGCCTAAACATTTTTAAACCTAGTAACGCAACTTCCGTAAGTCGGACGTTCAGCCAATCAGCTGGTGTGATGTCACTGAACCCCGGGCCAGAAGGAAACACAGCGTCCCCCAAACACACTAGACCCTTTAGACCCTATTTTTAAGTTTATATGGTACGAAGCTGTCAATTATTTTCAACAACTGGACATCATTTTATTCATTTTCAACAACATTTCAATGGATATTTCCAGAAATTAACAGTAAAAACTACGCATTGTCTCTTTAAAACACTGAATGACAATTTGAAATTTCAAAAGTATTCCTTCAGTGCTGTTTTAAAATGGCGTTTAAAAATACGTTTAAAATATATATTTAGCAAAAAGTACTTTATTATTTCAGCAGTCAAGCATATAATCAACCCAAATTACATTAAGTTTATTACACTAAGTTGTAAGTTGTAAGCAATTACACTAAGTTTTTTTTAATATATATATTAAATTAATTACCTCTAGGGTTCTGTCAAAAAATAAGAACGAGAGTCTAAGGAGCAATAAAAGTTTTTTTCTGATACCATTTGATGTGTGCCATGGATTTAACATTTGATGTTGGGGAATTTTAAAGACAGATTTTGATGCCGAGAAAGTGTTTAGATTCGTCAATAAAGACTTTAGTTTATTGTGTGAAAGCATGCAGTGGACTACAACTGCTCGTCTCACCACATTTATGCAATCACACACACTAGACAAGAACAAGGAGAAGAAAAATGGCTGTGAGTTTAACATGCTTCACATCCAAAAGGAGAAAACCATGATAAATCTGGCTATGTGAAACATGGCAGCTACGCTGGGGGAGAAGAGCTTCTGCTGTGACGTCATATATGCAACTTCTGATTTGTAGTGTTTTTACTGGGGCGACGGGCGTACAGGAGTTAGGCACTCTCCCCGTAATTGGAAGGTTGTAGGTTCGAGCCCCACTCAGTTTGTCACTGTCATTGTGTCCTTGGGCATGCTGGTGCTGGTTGAAGGGACTGGTGCCACCAGTGCTCAGCAGCTTCGCCTCTGTCAGCACACCCCAGGGCAGCTGTGGCTACAGTGTAGCTTATCCTCACCAGCGTGTGAATGACTGATTGTGTTGTAAAGTGTCTTGGGGGGTTCCAGGACTCTAGAAGGCTCTATATCAAATACAGGCCATTCACCAGTAATTACAAGTTTTTACAAGCTAATAAATCTGAAATTACGGGACAGACATATTCGAAATTAATCAGATCAGTAGGTTGCTTCGCAACATATAACCTCCAGCAGCAGTAGAAGTAGTCTTTGACCCAAATTAGGTGCCATAAACCCCAGAAATAACACTATAGTTCAATCATGTTGTGTTCTAACACTAGGTGGTAGCAGAACACGTGTAAGACTGCTTGCAGACTTCTGGCTGCTGACCAGTTTGCCCTCACATCTCCTGCTGCCTTCACGTCAGGTGGACTTGTAAAAGCTACAACTCTCTTTCCCCTGCTGCATAACAACTAACTGCTCGTTGATACTACCATATGTGTTCACGCGGTTTTCATTTCCTTTTTTTTTCCTTCATTTATTTAATTCAAAATAAAAACAAATACAACATATAAACAATAAGAAATACATAACAAAAAATCTAATTTGAACGAAAAGGAGCAGAATGAAGAAAAACATCTTATAATTTCTGCCCCCTTTTCCAGTAGAAATAATAAGTTTATATACAATTTCCATTTGTCAGACACACATACAGATTCAATCTAAACTATTTCCTTTCTAAATTCCAGTGCAATCATAATCATTGATTTAATTCTACATTTTCACAATTATTTAGTACACTCAGTTTGGTACATTTTTTAAATGACAGAGTTTTTTTTAAATTTCCCTTTTAAGGTTATTCCATAACTAAACACCATTTACAGATATATTCCATTCCTTAATTTTAGTTCTAAATCTAGGTTTTGTAAACACATCAGTTTCTTTCAGCATGTAATTGCTAGTTCTCTTTTCAATTATCCCCTGAATGTTTGTTGGCAGAGTACCTAAATTGGCTTTATACATGGTTTGTAAGATTTTCCAGTCTTTTAAATCATGAAATTTCAGTAATTTATATTTAATAAACAATGGGTTTGATGGATCTCTACAGCCACTATAATTGATGATTCTCAGAGCTCTTTTCTGCAAAATAAATAAGGGTTGTGTATAGTTTTTGTAAGTTGCTCCCCAGATATCTACACAATAAGTCAAGTATGGAACAATCAGTGAATTGTACAATGCCAACAAACCAGAATTAGTCAGTAAAAACTTGACTCTATGTAATACTCCTAAGGATTTGGCATTTTTACCTTTTATGTAACTAATATGGGATGTCCATGTCAAGTCTTCATCAATAAGAACTCCAAGAAATTTAGTGTCTTTTACTCTTTGGATTGCAATCCCATCTATTTCCACTGACACATCACTGTTCTTTTTATCCTTAAACAGTATAAAATGTGTTTTATTAAGATTCAGTGTCAATCTATTTATATCAAACCAATTTTTAATTTTAATCAGTTCATCATTTATCACTTTAGCCACCTCCTCAATATTTGATCCTTAGTAAAACAGTGTTGTATCATCTGCAAATAGAATGGTACCGAGTGTCTTAGATACATTTACCAAGTCGTTAATAAACAAAAAGAACTGTTTTGGTCCGAGGACCGACCCTTGTGGCACTCCACAATTAATTTCACATAGTTTTGATTTATGGTCCTTTATCTGAACAAACTGTTTCCTTTTTTCCAAATAAGTTCTAACCCACCGATGAGCCACACCTCTTATTCCATACTGACTTCATTTTAGAAGTAACCTTGAGTGATCAATGACGTCAAAAGCTTTCTTCAAATCAATGAAAACACCAACAAAGTCATTTTATTGTCAATTGCTGTTGATATTTTATCCGTTAATTCCATTATTGCCATTGCTGCGGAATGTTTAGTTCTAAACCCACTTTGTTCATTGTTTAAAGGGGCATTATGGAAGTTTGACAGGCAAAACATGTATAGAAATAATACATTTCTTCTTCATACATTCTCCTGCAATGCCCTGGTCCTGTAGAATGAGCCCTGGCATTTTTACTGTGATTGCCTGTTTTTCTGTAAAATCACAGAAAAAGAGAGCTGCTCGGGTCGAGCAGGCTGCTTCATGCGCGTTCACGCTCAGGCATCGCCCTCCGAACCGTTATTTGAACGTTGTTTCAGCTGTCATCAAGAATATAAATGTTACAGATACAAATGATGTCACTGGTGGTTTAGCTCGTCTAATAAGACTGCGGGCTTTCGTGTTGAAGACCTGGGTTTGATTCTGGATGCGATGTAGTTGTTCTAGAGTTTCTTTTTTACATTAATGATATATTTTTTTTACAGTAAGATGCCCAAATTTTTATTTGAGACTCGCCAAACGGCATTGAATTCACAGGTAAAAAAAGATGTGGGTTCTGTCATGACTCCCAATCTTTCACCCTCCTCAGCCTTCATGCAGCACACCTGTGTCATGTTTGGAGGAAGGTACTTAACCCAAGACATGCAGAATACAACACTGACCAAAAAATGGATGAAAAAATGATTTATTTATAAGGAGGAACTTAAGGTGCACAGATAAGTCTGTGGTTGGAACTGCAACAACAGCTCAGCGTCTGGAGGAGGGAGAACACAGGTGAGCATAGGTTCTGGTTTCAAAATCCATTGTAGGCAGGCAGAGGTGTTCAGCAGACTTACTGTGGTGGGTGTATGTGTTGGCTGGAGGAGGGAGAGGTAGAGAGCCGGGGGAAGCGCAGGAGAGGGAGCAGAGGTGGAGAGAAGCGGGGCGTCCTGGTGGATGGGGCACTGGGTGAGATGAGAGGTGGGTTATGGAGGGTGGTGATAAGGTCCGTGTGCTGAATATCCGAATCCTGGAGTAGAGGTCAGTATCCAATGAGGTCGACAGGAATCCTGAGGAAGGGTAAATCCAATATAAGAGCAAAACACTACGAATAACATTTATCCTAAGAACACTAGAGGTAACACGAGTTTCAGTTCGTGCTTGACAACGAAAGAGAGAAGACCTGAATAAACACTAAAGGGGGGACGGAGCCGGTCGGCTCGTCCCCCTCTCACGCTGTTCCTGCCAAGCCAGACAGAATAGCTGAATCGCAACTTCTAACGCAGGCTCATCCCGAGTCTTTTGATTTCTGAGTGAACTAAACTTAACAAACGCATCAACAAAACGCTTTTCCATCGACGTGGACCGAGGCCAACTCTGGACCGGTTCCGTTCGACACCTACGTCTCCCCTGTCAGCCGCTGGTGTCATCTGGATGAACCATCACCATCCTCCACGGCCCGGATCCGAAAGAGGGTCCACAAGAGTTCGGTGAGACAGAGCACGGTGTTTAGCGTTTGATGCAGTTCTCTGATAAGACCTAAGTTTATCCAAACCATCACTTCACTCAGACACCTGTTTCTTCCTGAAGCAAAATCAGACTCACACACGCATCCATGTCACAACATTCTCAATCTTCATAAATTCACCACAAGGTCTATTTGATCATATCAACTGTTAAAGATTGTCCCACAAGTTGCCAATGTTGATTGTTATTCCCATGTTTGTCAATTTCAAAATCATTAGTCTAGTTTGAAGAATTAAAACTTTTAATTTTGAAACTTGTTTGTTCATTGAACTGAAACACAGACACACAGATATTATCGTCAGTTTATCGATGAAAACAACCTTTGAGTCTTCTTAACAATATAAAATTTGGTTATTGATTTATTAAAAATTAATATTCCGAATTAATACGTAGTATGGTTCCTCTTTCATAAAAGAGCCTAAAACCACAACGCTACACTGGTTACTACCAAAACTGAGGCAATCTTCCGGCGTCGAAGTGTGTCCACCATCCACCTTAAATAGGAAGGCACCCCGCTGATTGCTGATCAGGAACAGCTGGGCCACTCCCTCTCCTGGCAAGAGACTCACAGATGGTTATGAGAACAGGAGTACTCACCCCGGCTCATGACAACCTGGTCTCCTTATCAAGCCCCAGCCAAGCCCTGTTTCCCTGACAACCGCAATCTACTTCATTCATTCCACCTGTTCCGGTCATCAATTCATCCTCCACACCTGGTTACTCTGCTATTTAAAACCCAGCCAGCTCTTCATCATTGCCAGATTATTGAAAGCCTTTGCCACTAAATCTTCCAGCCATTCACCCTGCCTGATCTCAGCCTCTGGACCTTGTTTTTTTCTCCTGACCCCTGCCTTGTACGCTGCCTGCCTTTACGACCTCTGCCTGTCTCCGACTCTGTCTCCAGCCTCTGGGAACTCTGCTTCAAATAAAGACTTTTTAATCTACTTTTATTGTGTTTGGCATCCTCAAGGGTCTTTTGAAGTTCTGTTCGTGACAGGTTCAACTTTCATTTTGGAACAATTTTTCAAGCAAGGGAAGGGAATGAACTGAGCATGCAGGAGGACTGACCCATCATACACCTGTCGGCTGTGCTGAAGAGAAAGGTACAGAACCAAATTATTTAATTAATAAGCTGTGCACTCTACTGTCCTCTGTCCTCCGGGCCACACACACACACACACACACACACGACTGTCTCAGTTGTTATTTTCGTTAAGGAGTGTGCACGTACAGCATGCGCGCCTCGTGCACAAGCCTACTATTGAAGCTGCTGTTATGCATTTGGCCTGAGGGGGCAATCGCGAGCATAAAAATTCCAAACTCCGTAAAGTCCCTTTAACATATTATCTTTTTCGATGAATTTATCCAACTTGATACAAATAACTTTTTCCAATATTTTAGAAAACTGTGGAAGCAGTGACAATGTTATTGAAACTATGTTTATCACCACTCTTGTACAAAGGAATAACTTTCGCTGTTTTCGTTGCGTCAGGAAAATTTCCAGTAGAAAGGGATAGATTACAACAGCTGTAACAGATCACTGCATAAGAGAAAACCACATAATGGACTGGGACAGCACAAGGATCATAAACACCGAACAACAGAATTACAAAAGATGGATAAAAGAAGCTACCGAGATAAGGGGACGTGGATGTGGGACCATGGCATCACTTCCTTCGTTTATCCGCGGGTAGCAGAGGACGTATATCGCGCATGGGACTGCATCATCGGAGAGGGAAGAGTGGGCAGCAGAGGGCGACAACGTCCTCTGCTGCCCGCGGATAAACGAAGGAAGTGATGCCACCGTCAGCCTGATGATGTTTGCAGCTGCAAACGAAACGTTGCAGGTAAATAAAACCTTTCTGTGTTTTAAAAAGAACTGAAAGAGGGAATTTGAAACTAAACACAACAAGAACACACCAAAGATGTTTAAGCTTCTACTATTAATGTGGATAAGTGACATTGTGTCCTTAGTCCTTCTTCGTCCTGTGTCCTTCTTCTTCTTAGTCATTCTCCCACAGTTCAATTGTTCTTCTCCAATATAATCACAACTTATGTTTAATTCATATAAATTTCCATCTATTTTACTGTCAATATCATATATTTTATCATCTGTATCCATTTCAGTTGAGTGATTTTTGCCAGTTTAAATCCAGACCAATATCAAACCGAGTTACCCATGTTGTTTTTACAGCATCCAAAATAAGTTTGGATGCATAAATTCTGATGATCTTAACCATAGTTTGTAAACTTGTTTTATATACTCATTTATCACTTGTATTTTTTTAGTTCTGTTGGTTCCTTAATGATCAGAATCTTTGCCTGCTCCGGAGACCCATTCAGTTTAATGAATACCTTACAGTTTGAAGTCCATGTTGACTGTATTTTCTTTTGCTTTCTCTGAAGTCTCGCTTGCCTTGCAATGTCTGCATTTTTCTTGATTAGGTGTTCATACACACTGGTTCCCTTCAGCTTCCTTCCTTGTTTAAGTAGTTATTTCTTGTGTTTTCTGTTAATAAATCTGATAAGGATTGCAGGTTTCTGATTTTTATTTTTATGAGGAAGAGGATGACATCCCTCTATGTCCTTGGCCTCTAGATGTATCCCTTTGCTACCAAGGAAGTCATTTTGTAAAGCACTTTGAATCACACTTTGTTTGAAAAGCGCTTTAGAAATAAAATTTGATTGATTGATTTGATTACTTGCCTTTCTAAGTTGTTTAATTCTTGTTCAGGTGGTTCTCCACTCTCTGTAGCTGTTGCTCTTGCATAAGTTTGGTGTGTTGTTTCAAGTCCTGTCACTATTACATCATTTATTCTTGAATAATGTTCCAGTTCTTTTCAACCCTTTAGACACTTTAAGATCTTAGAATTCATACTTTTTATGGTGAAACTGGGTGGAAGATACATATCTGAGCATTTAGTGTTGTCCCTGAATGCAGCATAATACCACAAATGGAGAACACTGGGAGTAGTTTGATTATAAGTGGCAGTAGTACAACCACACAGACTGTAGGCCGCCGTTAAAAATCAAAGATGGCCGTGAATTTTTCAAACACATTTTGACGCAAAGTTCTATTTTTAGCAAGTGACTTGAGGTTTTGTGAAAACACATGAACTACAACTGCTCATCTCACCAAATTTACTTCATCAGATCAGAAAATAAAAGAACAGAAATGGCTATGAGTTTAGCGAGCTTTGCATCTTTCCTCCAGGACAAAAAGAGCATTAAACGTGGAATAAACCACTATAAATCTGGCAGAGATTATGCTGTGACATCATACATGTGTAATGATTCAATAGTTACGTCTTATGTATGAACCACAAAATGTGAGATTCCATATAATTATGAAATATCAATCTGATGGATTTTGGAATATTACTTTAACCAGATTGGAACTTTTTATTGCAGGGATTAGGTAACACTTCGTATTAACCAAGAGTCAAAGAGAGATAGAGACTAAGTTTAAAAGTTTAAGAAGATTTATTTCTAAACAAATTAAAACAAGGCTAACTAACTAAACACTCTGTGTGATGGTTGTGAATGAGGCAAGATGGTGGTGTGATGGAATGTTGTCATCAGAACTCTCGTTTTCGGAGAAGCGTTAGTTCTGTGTGGGAGCGAATGGTTTGCTCTAAACTACATTCGGAGTTTCAAAAACACATTCAGGCGCTATCTTGTCATCTACGTACCCTTGCGGAGACCTCCGTGGTAGATCCAGAATACCAGGTACTCTGACCCCCCCTTTTGGTGCCAAAACCGATGAAACAGCGTTCGGTACGACAGACTAGTCTTTGGAATGCCTCCAGGTAAGCGACAGGTGGTTTGCAGCATCATCAGGGACCCAGCCGAGTCCGTGAGTTCAGCTCTTAGTCTGAAGGACGTTGTGTCCAGATGCAGCTCGCAACAGATTTGTTATCCAGCTCGTCAAGGTTCTTGTTGTTAAAAAGTGACGAGTGGCCGGCTCGAAACTCTAGAACGTTGAACTGAGTTAAGGGTGACGTGGGAGTTTGTTTTATAATCCAGATGTTTTGATTTATGGTCAAATCAGGATTTGACAACAAAAGGGGATGGTGTTAACACACACAAAGCCACGCCACACGTCAGAACGAAAGCTCTGATTGGATGAGACAAAAGGAATGTGTCATGTGACTTAACATTACATGTATCCGTATGTCTAGCACAAATATTTAAAGTTATATTACTTATTATATTCTATCATAGGATTATAATATCAAGTAATTAATATTTTCATTTCACAGATTGATTGAACATTGCTTCACATCATTATTTGGACTACCAGACGTTATTTAATTATTTATTTAATAGTTCTGATTCTAAAAGAGTTCTTAATTTAAGAGTTCTTCTCTTGAGCTGTAGGGGGAGGCAAATAGCTAGTTAAACAGTCTAGATGCCGAGGCATCACAGCCCTTGAGCAATATCAAGGAGATGACCTTTAGGTGGAAAAACAGTCTCTTCATGACGCTGCACATGCAACTTCTGGTTTGTAGTATTTTTAATTACAAATTTCTACATATATATCAAATTACATGACATACATAGTTGAAACACACAATCATTTATCATATAAATTGAAGTACAACAAAAGTGGACCAGAAAATAACTTTTATAGCCTTGTTAACTAATGGATTTTTGTCGAGGGACCCATGAGCAAGCCGAAAGGGGAGGAGACCTAGACTCCCTATTGAGGCCAGCTGAATATTAGCCAATAGCAATTGACATCCACTTAAATACAGATGTCAGAGTGGGTACGAGCATTTGTGGATGTACCAAGGCTGATGCAGTTAGCAACATTTCTTGTAAACAGGTGTTTACATTTTATCTTTAATGTATATATGAATAAATCACTGAAATAGGGAGTGGATTAAGGTGCAATGTATTTGTTCCACCTCTAGATGGTGCCCACGGACAACAAACTCCAGACTTCTGCTTTAGGAGAGTTGATTGTCTTAAAACAAGATTTCATAGCAGAGTAACAACTATTGGATTCCGGACTACTTTGTTTGCGGTGAAAGGGTTATTTATGCTCTTGTGAGCTACAAAGTTTAAACACTTTGGTTCTACAATTAATTAGACATTCTTTGATATTCAGCCTTCTTACAGTCTGAAATAAATGTTTATTTGGCAGACGCTTTTATCCAAAGCAACTTACAATTTATAACCTATAGGGCATGTTGTGATCTGTGGGGAAAACCAGAGTCCCCAGAGGAAACCCACGCATGCATGGGGAGAACACGCAACTCCACGCAGAAAGGCCGCAGCTGAGTTTCGAACCTGCAACCTTCGTGCAAGGCAACAGGGCTAACCACTGCGCCACCATGCAGGTTTGACAATAAGTGGGTCTCTGATCAGGCATTCATCTGCAGAGATCTACTTTATCTGTTGGCTCATCTGAAATAAAATCTCTACAAAAATATTAAAATGTTTATTAGAAAATTCAATGGCAAAAAAACAACATGAAACACTCGTTTGTTGTCTTTTTAATAATTACTGTCAGGCAAAACCTAAACGAACAATACATTTATGACTTACAGTACAAGACAGAACTGAAGTGGGTCAGAACCCGTGACATGGCCACAACTGACCTCTATAAAGAAAGACATTCATCGTCATTAGATTGTTCCAACTTTCAGAGTTCACAAAAATGGATTTTGTATTTGACTCGTATCAAACACAACAGTTTTCTTGATTACCTAGCAAATCCTAAAGACCTTGATAGAAACAGAGTAAAAAAAAATTTTATAGAACAAGCAGAATTCCTGATTTGATCCTAATTTCCGGTCAATATGAAAGATGTACAATATATTGCTTTCAGGTGCTCAACTTAAAAATGGGCGCTTTGAGATTTCTGTAAAAACATTCTTTAGCATGGCGTCCCGCCCCCGGACCAAGTTCTGCAGGTTGGACTAGAGGAGTGGTACTTGCCGATGAAACCGTAGGACTCAAAGGAGCCAAACTTACTGCAGAACCAACAGCTCCTCTAGAAAATTGCAGCTTCCCAACACACATTACCAATGGTCTCAAACTGTCTGCCTCGTTTTCATGGAATCAAAACAGAACGACTACAAAATCAAACAAAACAGAAACTATTCATGTTCACTGAGAGTTTGGAGCCTAAGACACAGTATTCCGTTACAGCAGTAGGTTGGAGGAAAGGAGGAGATGAGATACAAATGACACGGAGATGAGCAGGAAAAGCTCAGGTCGGAGATTTCAACACAAAAAAATAAAAGGTAAGGGGGAGCGACACAGAGTTTGGACTTTAGCCTGATCAGCAGATTTCTCTCAAAACTCTTGAGATGAAATTCTGGATGAGATGTAACAAAACTAATGTAGTACCACCAGAATCAGTTTTTTTAAATGTAAAATGCTTTCTGAGGAGAGAGAGAAAGCCCGATGGCTTGGGATGTGAGCTGATTGTTGGACACACCACTCGGTGTTCAGCAGGACAGAGTCGGACCTGCTCCCACAGTCTTCAGGCCAAACAAAAACTGGTCCCACAGGCCAGCACTCCTTGAGCCTCATTTATGAGAAGGTTTTTCAGACACAATCCAGATTCATAATCGATTTCTTTTTATCTTTTAAAAGCTTTCTTATCTGGATTATGCTGTAAAAACAGATTCCTACACTACGACTGTAGCTTTCCCTCTGCTCTCATTGTCATTGTATTTTAACAAACCCTTTAAAGTGACATCTGGGAAAAGATCAGACAACGTTTTTATAAATGCAGCCCTCAGTACGAGCCAACATCACAGCGAGAGAGGTGCCTAAGCGGACCTCTGGGTGTAGAAGAGAATATAGGCCTGAGTGTTGCACACCTCCTCCACACTGCAAACCTTCATCTCAGAGTCGTTACAGTGGACCCAGAAACCTGCGGGTGACAGGGTAAAGAGTCATGTTAAACACAACAAAGCAGGAAGTGATCGTGGTGCCGACTTCTCCTCACCTCCTTCGGTGTTGTAGCAGTATGCGGTGTAGTGCCCTGAGCCGAACCCTTTACCGTGGTGCATAACCACAGCAGACAGATCGTAGGTGTAGCCTCCTCTGTGGACGGAGTGACCCGAGTCTGTGCAGCAGTACGGTTTGATGTTCAGAACCTGGTCGAAGGCCACGTGGACGCCGATTTTCTCCCTGTGGTTCCGGCCAGACCATCTGCCCAAAAACAGGAGCTTATCAGTCAGTGCTACAAAAACAAACACATCCAATCATGTTGACCAGGTTAACACGAGAGGAACGTGCCTGAAGCGTTTGAGGTGCAGCCGTAGAACCTGAGGTAAACGGTAGATCAGAAGCTGCTTACAGGCTTCTGAAAGAACTAAAGGTTTGTGGGAGGATTTTCTTCTTCTCTCTGAAACAAATAAAGACAGAAAATGATAAATTAATCCGCAGACAATAAAAATCTTCATTCATGACAGGCTTTCCTTCATTGAAGAAGTGACATGCTTTCTCACAATGTACCAACAGTTAAAAGGTTTTTATGTCTTTAAACTTTCAGGCAGCTTTGTGGATTTCTGGAACCCATCTGGGTTCCTTCTCGGTTTAGGAGGGATTGAGGACCTGACAAAGTTGGGATCAGTGATAATTTTGTTGACAAAATTTGTTAAGGTACGCGTAGTTCATAGAACACACTTGTTGTAACGTTTGTACATGTTTTTTGCTGCACGAGAGAGGTGGAGCTGTCGAAAACACGCATCGGAAAGGGAACTGATGGGAATGCAGATGAAACACCAGCACATAAAGGACTGTACAGGCAAAACAACTTACACACACATTATTTTTGGTGTGCATACACACTAGGGATGAGCGAGTACACCACTATCTGCATCTGTTCAACCAACTAAATTATCTGTATCTGTACTCTGAATGGGCGTGGCATAACCCGGAAGTGGGCATGGTTTAACCGGGAGTGGGCGTGGTTTAACCGGAAGTGGGTGTGGTTTACATCAATATTTTATTTTAAGTCTGAAATTGATAAGGAATGATCAGAAGTTGATATGTGTATTGTTTATTTGAAAACTATTTTCAGAGCAGCCTCAGAATTGAGATTAAATATTTTTGATCACAATAGTAAAGGAACTATTTCAGAACAAGCGTTTCAATAAAAATCAGAACATTAATATTTAAGTGCATGGATTAATACATCTGAACTCATGCAGTAGGAACTAGGAAATATGAAATGCTAGAACCAGACACAACTTTAATGTATATTTTTTATTTTAATTTGATTAAACTGATTTTTTTCTTAACGTTCTTGGCATTTTGCCCCACACAAAGTAAAAAAAAAACAATGTTGATTAAGGTGTGTGTGTCTGAGAGAGATAGAGGGTGAGAGGGAGAGAGATGGAGTTAAAAAAAATTAAAAAAAACAACCGGAGCGGAGGAAGTGAGTGACTGATGCAGCACGTCAGCTATGTCTTGTCAAATGCACCAGTAAGTTACAAAAAAAGTAACTTTAAATATTCAACCGAAAAAGAGGCGAGCTGAAGAAAACCTAGGGAAAACTGAAGAAATGTGAGCAACAGTGAAGCAAGCACAGCGAGATCCGTTACTGTGTGTGTGTGCGCGTGGATGAGCCAGACTGACTGAGCTCCCGGCTGGATAGAGTGTTTTGTGTGTAGGGAGGGGCGGGCGCTCTATGTGACTGGCCAATCACAGAGCGTGAAGACAGTCAGTTACCCATTGAGGATTTTCCTTCAGCACGATTACAGATATTTACGAGGTTTACTCGTTTCATGCTCGTATTCGTCAAAAATGCTTTATGTGCATGTCAGGTTATTAGTAAACATCAACTTACATCATTAACTTTACCTTGTTCATTCTAACTAAGGCCTCATAGGTCTGCCACAAACAACTATTTTAATAGTCATGTAGCATTCTGAAACGCATGCTCCAATTTTATTGGTTTAGAGCAGTACGCCCTCCGTACGTAGGAGGGCGCTGCTGCTATAAAAGGGGAGCTCTTCCGGTAAGGAAGTAGGTTCGGGAAACAGCTGGTGCCATTATGCCGCTGCGTTTTGGTACTGCCAGCCCGTGTCCTCAGGCTGCGTTTATGGTGCAATCGGCTCTGCTTCAACCGTGGTATGTACCTAGATGGCTATTGTTTAGCGCTAGGGCTGCTGTGTCTCAGTCTGTGTTGTGCACTTTGCAGCTTGGGCATTTGGGTCAGTGTTGGGTGTGATGTCATCGCTTGCCTACTGAATCCTCGTTGCTTCTGGGCAGAGAGTTCCCTTCTGTTCAGGCGTTACTAGCGGGAGGACCGTTAGGTGTGTGCTGCGCCGTCCCCACACTTGGCCATTTGTTTGTTGGGTAATTTTCTGCCTCTTCCCTGTCCTTTTAGATTGCTCTGTGGTCCGGCCGGAGGCGCCGCTGTTTCGTCTTGTTTCTTTTTACCACATTTTAAATCAGCTGGTTGAAGGAAGTTCCCCTGGCTCCTGGCTGGAGTCCAGGAGGAAGAGCAGCTGAGCAACATCGTACAGATTTTATACAGTTCTCTTTTAATTTTGTTTTCTTTGTGCAGGCTGAGGCAGGAGGTGTGGGGTGTGGCCTCGGAGGTGGTGGTCCCATGTGCGAGTGTGATGGTGCTGGGTTCTCACGTTGGTATGAATGTTCACTGCCAGGGGTGAATCTTTTATACGTTCTTTTTTTTATTTTTGCTGGTTGGGGCTTCTCTGCCCCGAGTCACCTGCCTCCATCACTAGCCTCAGTCCTGCTTGTTAACATATTTTTGTTTGGTTTAAATTCATTGGTTCTGTTCCTGTTGTCATTAATTTTAGCATTTTTATGATATTTTACATGGCCAGTTTTTTTTAAAATGTCTTTTAAGCAGTTATTTTCAATAAACTAAAATACATGAATTGTAACTTCTGAAACCACGTCTCTGTCTGAATGAAGTGGAATGGATCTACATGCTTTGATTCCTTGGGCGAGATTCCCAAGGTGGCGTTGTTAACGAAATTGCACTTGAGCAGGTACAATTGCCATACCTGGCGTCAATAGGTCATAGACCACTCCCGTATTGCCACAGTCAGTTTTGTTGACGATTAGTAGACTAATTGTGTCATGCATAAAAGCTGCACTAGCTAAAATAGTCTTGTTTGGCTTGGTAACAAACTCGTCCAATGAAGAGGAGCCTTTTTTACAGTTACATGTTAGCAGCTAACAAGAGGTAATTAGATTACAGAGGCGACTCTTTGTTCTTCACCATGACGTGCTTCCTTTTAAGGTGCTCATGAATCACAGCATGTCGCTCCCATGAAAGGACAGTTTCACATTGCAAATTTTGCAATCAACGAGCTTCTCTTTTGTCTGTAAAATGCTCCCAAATTTTGTACAAGCCCACTCACCATGAAGTCATGGGGGGGGGGGATCAGATTTAACCATATAAAACCACAAACATTACTATTAAAATTCATCCTAAGAAAGAGATTTTCAAACAGAAAAAACAATGGCTTAGTTTTAAGTTCAACAAGTTCCTCTACAATAGTATCATTTGTTTCACAGTTCCAACTATAGGGGGATCACACTCCTCAGCCTCCCTGGAAAGGTCTACTCCAAGGTACTGGAGAGGAGGGTCCGATCGATAGTTGAATCTCAGATTGAGGAGGAGCAATGTGGTTTTCGTCCTGGCCGTGGAACTGTGGACCAGCTCTATACCCTTGCAAGGGTGATGGAGGGGGCATGGGAGTTTGCCCAACCAATCCACATCTGTTTTGTGGATTTGGAGAAGGCTTATGACCGTGTCCCCAGGTGGGGGACACTACAGGAGTATGGGTGGGTGGCTTTAGGTTAAGGGCCATTTTGTCCCTTTACCAGAGGAGCGTGAGTTTGGTCCGCATAGCCGGTAGTGAGTCTGACCTGTTGCCGGTGAGGGTTGGACTCCGCCAGGGCTGCCCTTTGTCACCGGTTCTGTTCATTACCTTTATGGACAGAATTTCTAGGCGCAGCTGTGGTGTGGAGTGTGTCGAGTTTGGTGGCAGGAGAATCTCGTCTCTGCTTTTTACGGATGATGTGGTCCTCCTAGCTTCATCCAGCTCTGACCTTCAGCTCTTGCTGGGTAGGTTTGCAGCTGAGTGTGAAGCGGCTGGGATGAGGATCAGCACCTCCAAATCTGAGACCATGGTTCTCGACCGGAAAAGGGTGGCTTGCCAACTCCGGGTCGGGAGAGAGGTCCTACCTCAAGTGGAGGAGTTTAAGTATCTCGGGGTCTTGTTCACGAGTGAGGGTAGGAGGGACCGGGAGATCGACAGGCGGATTGGTTCAGCGTCTGCAGTGATGCGGACGCTGAGCCGATCTGTCGTGGTGAAGAGGGAGCTGAGCCAGAAAGCCAGGCACTCGATTTACCGGTCGATCTACGTCCCAATCCTCACCTATGGTCATGAGCTTTGGGTAATGACTGAAAGAACGAGATCGCGGATACAAGTGGCCAAAATGAGTTTCCTCCGTAGGGTGGCCGGGCTCAGCCTTAGAGATAGGGTGAGGAGCTCGGACATTCGGGAGGGACTCGGAGTAGAACCGCTGCTCCTCCTGGATCGAAAGGAGTCAGTTGAGGTGGTTTGGGCATCTGGTCAGGATGCCTCCTGGACGCCTCCCTGGGGAGGTGTTTCGGTCATGTCCTGCCGGCAGGAGGCCCCCGGGTTGACCCAGGACACGTTGGAGAGGTTACATCTCCAATCTGGTCCGGGAACGCCTGGGGGTCCTGCCGGAGGAGCTGGTGGAGGTGGCTGAGGAGAGGACGGTCTGGAGCTCTCTAGTTGGGATGCTGACCCCGCAACCCGGACCCGGATAAGCGGAGGAAGACGAGACGTTTCACAGACATCAACACCGTTACGTCCCACAATTTAAGGAAGTACGGGAATTCACTCATCATAACATGTAGCTGTTAGCTGACAGAGCACTGTTGTCACCTTGAGAGAGAAATGTCTGTAATTTGCTTTTATTACATCAAGGCTTGATTACTGTAATTCTTTGTACCTTGGTGTTTCACAATCCCAACTCTCAAGTCTCCAGTTGGTGCAGAATGCTGCTGCACGGCTGCTCACTGGGACGGAAAAGATGGAGCATGTTACTCCTGTCCTGGCCTCAATGCACTGGCTGCCTGTTCGTTTTAGAATCCAGTACAATGTGCTTTTATGGGCTTTTAAATCTCTGCATGGCCTTGCTCCAGAGTACCTCTCTGAGCATCTGTTTTTTTTATTCCCCTGCACGGTGTCTGAGGTCAGATGATAGGATACTCTTGGAAGTCCCTAAAACAAGACGCTAGCTCAGAGGTGACAGCGCTTTCTCTGTAGCGGCCCCTACACGCTGGAATGCACTGCCTTAGAGCATTAGGTCGGCCTCTTCACTGTCTGGTTTTAAATCTAATCTTTAGATCAATGAAAATCTATTTTTATGATTTGGCTTTTAACCCAGCATGAGTCTTTTTGGTGTTTTATCAGTGTTAGTTCTTAAGAAGCTTCAGTTTTTATGCATTTTTATGTTGTGTGTTGTTTTTATGTTTTTAATGTCTGTGAAGCACTTTGGTCGGTTCTTTACCGTTGTAAGGTGCTATACAAATTAAGTTGCCTTGCCTTGGATGTATTTTTAAAAGAACAGCAAAGGGAGTGTAATCAACATGTGTAATGTGTGCAAATATGGTCATTTAATGACGTAGAAAATGTAGCGCTACGTTTAATACTGATGTGCCACCCTAAAAAAAACGGACCCTGCTCAGTTCGCTGCAGCAATTCAGCTAAGCCAGCCAACACTAAAAGATAAATTAAGAAACAAAGAAATAATATATGCAGCAAATATGACAAAATAGCAGCTTATTTACCACACTGGATAAGAGTCTGTGGTTGCAAACGTCGAGTTCTGCAGTCTCCTTGTGTGTCAGTATGATCTACTTTCTCTTCCTACTTTTACAGATACAGCAGTTCTACAGGTGTCTTGTAGAAAAAGGTTATGCTGCTGACGATGTGCCATGCCATCCCTATCCCAAAAAATAGGCTAAACACTGAGGAAAGGATGTAAAATATGAGCAACAAGGCTACTTTTACATTTATTCTTAATATTGACGTTTCTTATTCATTTAAATGGTAAATGACTATTTATTTATACATATATTAATATTAACACATTTCTTATTAATGTACCTCCTAAATGAATGATGTTTATGGCAGATAACCTAAAGAAAGCACATTAATACAGAAAGAAACACATTAATGATAGAAAAAAACTTTTCTTTTTTTTCTAATGCATTTCTAATGTCTCAGATCGGGACTGGGTATAGGCCGATTCTTACAATCAAATGACTCAGAATCAGATTAAGAGCAAAAAACATGATCGACACGTTCCTAGAAATAACAATATCACGTGGTAAAAAGCTCCAAAAAGAGGATTTTCCATTATATGGCCTCTTTAAAAGCTACATTTGAAGTTCAAAAAGTTTGTGTTATTACATAAAGACTGTATTAAATAACTGAGATCTCAATATCAAATGAAGTAATTGTTATCATTTTTGTCATAACTGAACAGCCATAAGTTTTGTATACTTTATGGAGGCTCAAGAAATCCGTGCCTATTGTAAAAAAAATAAATAAATAAAAAGTTGTTCTAGAACCCCTTTAAAATAGCAACCAGGAAGTCTAATAATAAAAATTAACAGGATTCATAAACGCAAGGCTGTAGTTGAGGTGTTTTTGGGACATTGTAGCACAATCACATGCCGTCAAGTTATGTTTACAGGGTTTCCACCAGTGCTTTGTAAGCCTGGTTTCCATGTTTGCTGAAAAGTAAAAGCAGCCTTTATTAGATCGACCTATCCATTCTGTTATCAACCATTAAACCTGGTAAATAATAGAACCGCCTAAAAAGGTTGTGTTTATTAGAATAATACACGTAATTGTACTGACTGTTGCAGTGGTTGCAGGCGTAGATGTTGCCTTCAAGAGCCTCCATCTCTGTAAACTTGGAGAGCATCTCCACCAGGGTGCAGCTACGCTGGTAAGCTGTAGAGCCAGAGCCTTTGTTTGTACTGTGGTACCGCACTGGAAACTCCAAAGATAAATCCCAGAATGGCTCTACTGTGTTGGACTTGTGCTTACAGGACAAACACGTCACCTAAGACATGAAGACAATAAGTAGGAGGGGGAAAAAAGATCAGGTTCATGCTGTTTGGTAAAGACCAGAAGAGGAGAGAAATCACATGGAAAACAAGTGAATAATCTACTTATTTTATTTTTAAGTCTAACTGCATGGTGGAGAAACATCACAGCACAACACAGGAACTAGGGCAAGAGAGAAGGGTGATTATAATGCAGCCAGAACTTTGTGTGACTGGAACAGAACCGATCGTAAAAAAGTAAAAACAGCTTTGAGTTAATCTAACAATATTAGCAGCCAGTTAAACTGTTAAACACGCCTCTTGACTGTAAAAGAATGTATCTGCTCTTTCTACTCATTCTACCGTTACAGTGATCCACTGATTTCCTGCTTTCCTATTCATTTTCCCTCTCTCCCTTCCTTACATTATTATTTTTTTATCACAATTTAAATATTTTTCTCATTTTGAACATATTTTTGATCGTTTCTTTTTATCTTATTTGTACTTTGATCGTTTTTTGTTTATGTGAAGCGCCTCACTGTTTTAATCTTGAGAGGCGCTATATAAAAATCGTTTTCTTTCTTTCCTTTATTTAAACTATATCCCACCTGTAACAGAACTCTTGGAACAACCCAAATTTGGAGAAGAATTTATTAGTCCTGACCAGACTTTACTGCCATTTTCAAAACAACGTCAGAAAAAGGTTTCACAAATCACAAACTATGTTTTACATAATTTGCTATTAGTCTAGAATAATTTAGTACGGGTTTGAAGAGTGTAGGTGTTGTAGTTTTTGAGCTAGAGCAAATTAAAGATGGTCAGAGTAGAGAAAAATTGAGTCTAATTGCCCTTTAGCCATTTCCTGAATCGGAAGCTGGAATTGGAAGCTAACTTCAGCCTTGTGTGGATCTAATCCTGCTCATTTATGTCCACTAAGTCCACCTGTTTCTGTAGTTTCTGATTCCTCCACCTCACTTAGCATGGCTTTATTAAATACCCACTCCAATAAGTCATTCCTGCTCAATGATCTAATCCTCTCTAAAATCTTGAATTTTCTGTTTCAAACTGAAGTTTAGCAGCAAACATCTCATTATCCTGGTCTGACTGAACTCTGCCCGAGTGGTTATTCATTCCTTAGCCAGCCCCGGGGTTCTAGTAAAGGTGGCGGCATAGCTATTGTTTGTAGAGACCATCTTGCATGTAGATCTTTCTCTGGTCGATTTGCTTCCTTTGAACTGCAGCTGATTTAAGTTGGGCGCAAGGACCAAGCCGCCACAATTCTGCAACAAATTTGATGCCAACTAGGAAGTGACAAAAATTGCAGTTCCACTTTCATCCGCAAGGGTCTGGCAGCAGAAGTGAACAAATCCTCATCGACTCCCATGGTAAAAATGCCAATTTTACAGCAGAAATAAACATATTTACAGCCTGGTTCAAAAACCCATTTTAGGTTTAATATATCTAGTTTACATTAATAACTCTGAGATGGTGACATTTTTTGTAACTCTTCTGCTCAAATGGTTGTGTTTTGTTTTAGCCTGTGCAGCACTTTGGGCAGCTCCCATGCTGCGTTTTAAATGTGCTATATAAATAAACTATGCTATGCTAAGTGTTATTTAATCTTAAAAATTTGAACAATTAATGAGCATCCACGTGAGTTTAGCACTAGCTCTGGAGAAAGGCCTCAGCCCAGGCCTCGGCCTCACGTTAATAGATGTTCAGCCATTTCGACTCTCTGAACTTTAGTTTTTTTCTGTGTGTTTGTGTTTGAATGTAAATCATGGAACTAGTTGGACAAAAAGGAAAGATGTGTGGTTATTGACTGCGCTAAAAGACCATTCAAGCAGTTTCTGCTTTTTTTTAATCAGTAAGTACATTTATATTTCTATACTTCATTTCATTGGTTGAATGGGGGAAATGCTGTGTCATTTACCTGCTTGGTCAAACATGTTAGTGGGGCTGCATAAGAACCTTGAGCGGTTGTCCAGCTTCTCCTGTCTCCTGCCTGAGAATAGCAGGAGGCTGGCTGTTCCCGTTTCCCGGGGCAGCCAGGCCGGCTCCGAAGCGAGGCTGTAGTCATGCTGGTCAATGGTGGATCTCTGAGGGAGACCACAAAAACACTGCGGCTCTTTTTGTTGACGCTGCTTCACTTTTGAGTCGCTCAAGCGCATTTTTCTTAATGAAAACGACCAGAAAAACTCCATTAACTTTGAGTTAGTATGTGGCTAATGTCCCGCTGATCTTTGGCTCCTGGAGAAGGGACAATCAACAACGGCGGACATCCCGGCCCAAGAAGCTCCTTCTTAGCTTAGCTAAGTTAGCTAGTAGCTACACTGTTTCACCCTGTTTCCTATTTTTAGATTGTCTGAGCGTGACGGGACCTGTGACACGGTCAAAACGGCGGTGGTGGGAACCTCCCAATTGGGAACAAAAACATTTTAATTTGAGCCTATGGACATGAATTGTCTAGTATATATGTTGATGGTAAAGACATATTTTACTGTCCTGTGGTTTATCATTCTTTCCTTCAGGAGTTTAGTGACTTTTAATCCTCCACTGTGAAGCTGTTCATACTGGTGATTGTTGGTGATTTTAACATCCACACTTAGGGATGGGTACCGAATTCGGTACTTTTTAAGGTACCGACCGAATTCCATAGTACCGACCGAGCACCGATTCACGTCATTTCAAAAGGTGCCTCGTTTCGGTACCCGTCCTTCATAACGAGAACTTGCCAAGACAGCTGCGCATGCGCAAGAGCGTTATGTCGTCGGCCCCTGCGAGCGAGTTGTAAACAGAGCAGCATGGGTAGAAAGAATGCACGCTAATGCTTGGGTCCACTTCACTAAATGTGATGGGTAACTGGGTGATGATGAAACCAGCGACAAAGATCTAAGTGAGACATCCTCATCTTAATCTGCTCCGGTAGGTAAATAAAATGTTTAAGATAACGTTACCTTGATATGTTAGCTTCTATTTCGCTAATGGTGCGTTCGCTTTCTCCTCGGAACTCCAAATTTCTGACTAGATAAACATGAACGCGCTCTAAAGTTTGGCTTCACTTTACTAAATGCAACGGGTGATTGGGTGAAGATGAAACCAGCGACAACGATCTAAGTGTGAGGCATCATCATTTTAATCTGCTCCAGCAGTTAAATAAACTGTTAAAGATAACGTTAGCTTGATATGTTAGCTTCCATTGCGACCGTTGTTATCAGCTAATGGTGCGTTCGCTTTCTCCTCGGAAATTCTAACTTCCCAGTAGGAAAAATCAAATGAAAAAAGACGGCAAAAGGAAAGAAGATGCACAGTAAATTTAGTTCACAGTAAAGATGTTTGCTTCAGTTAAATTATCAGCTTATAAAACTACAAGGACGATGTTAAAATACAAACAGTTGAATGTTATTTATCGTGATATTTATCAAATATTGTTATATATTGAGAAAAATATAAATGTAATTATAAAAGAGAATTAAAATAATAAACACTCAAAAGTATCGAAAATTGGTACCGTTAAGTACCGGTATCGATTCGTAGGTACCGGGTATTAGTACCGGATCGATTCAAATGTCAAAGGTACCCATCCCTATCCACACTGATGATGCCTCAGACCACTTCTCCAGCCTCATGGACTCCTTCAGCTTTGCTCAGCATGCTTCCGGACCCACACACACCAGGGGGCACATTCTGGGCCTTGTTTTTACCATGGGTTTAAATAATGACAGTGTTTGTCCCAAGGACGTTTATATCAAATCACCATTGCATTTTCTGTAACTTCTCGTTTTCATATCGAGAGCACAACTAGCAAATTTTCAGCTGATTTTAATTCCCCCTGTTCTTCTGATTATGACCCAGATTTTTTAACCTCTCAGTTTAACAAGCTCTATTCTGAACAACATCTGTCCTGTCAGAACCAGATCAGTTCCTGCAGTGAACCCTACACCCTGATTTAATGACAGCATTCGCAGCCTGAAGCATCGAAGCAGAAAAATTGAGAGCTTGTGGAAGGAAACCTGTCTCCATGTGCTCCATCTAAATGACCTTCTGACATCCTTTAACTCTGCAGTCAGAGACGCGAGGGTTTCCTATTTCTCCAACCTGGTGTCCCAGAGCAAAGGGAACCCCAAGGTGCTGTTTAATACCATCAGCAGAATCGTCTCTCCTGCCTCTCCTACAGCCTCCATCCACTCTGTTACAGACTGTGAGAACTTTCTGTCTTTCTTTGTGGACAAAGTCAATAAGGTTAGATCTAGCATCTCTCCTTCAGCCTTATTGCTGCCTCTCCCGACTCCAACCAGGCCCATCATCCTAGATAGCTTTGCTCCTGTTTCTTTGCCTGAGTTAACCAAACTAGTTAACTCTATGAAGACCTCTGCATGCCCCCTCAACATCTTACCCTCATCTTTGTTTAAAAGTGCTTTTCAGTCCATCGGTTCCAGCGTGCTCTCTATAATTAATGCTTCTCTGAATTCTGGTCAGGTCCCTGCTTTCTTTAAAAATGCTGTAATTCACCCGCTTCTTAAAAAAAACGAGTCTTGACGCCTTTCTCCATAGCAGCTTCAGATACATCTCTAAACTTCCGTTCATCTCCAAGATCTTGGAAAAGGTTGTGGCTTAACAACTCACAGCTGCTCTTGATGAACATAACATCTATGATAGCTTCCAGTCAAGTTTTCGTAGAGCTCATTCTACTGAAACCGCTCTTCTTAGGGTCTCTAATGACCTTCTGACTCACAGTGATGCAGGGGACTGTTCTGTTCTGGTTCTGCTGAACTTGACTGCAGCCTTTGACACTGTTGACCATCACCTGCTACTGGAGAAGCTAAGAGACTGGGAAGGCCTATCAGGACCAGGGGTCTCATTTATAAAACATTGCATAGAATCCTTACTAAAACCGTAATTAAGCTCAGCAAAAAAAAATTTACTTACGCCATGTTAGTTTGTGACCTATAAAACATGGAGCATGCACAGCTTCACACAATCTCCGCTTTATAAATCACAAACTACCTAAAAATGTGCTCAGGTGTTTTTCATTTGTTCTGTGTGCGCACGAAGCGGTACAAGTGATAATGCTGCTGGAATTCATAATTTTATCCTTCTCAGCAGCAGCACTGCAGGTGCTCTCCATGTCCAAAATGTGCGTAAGCCAGGTCCTTAGTCAACTTAAAGTTGTGCACATTTTTCCACTCCGTTTTCTTTTATAAATCCCAAAGTTTGCGTGGAAAGTTGCTTACGCAGTTTTCCGACCCTGCTTTGTGCGTAAGCAAGCTTGATAAATGAGGACCCTGCACTGGAGTGGTTCTCCCCTTATCTTTCTGAACGTTCCTTCTATATAGCCATCTTTAAGTTTTGGTCCTCCACGACCTCCCTCACCCATGGTGTCTGAAGGGCCCCTACTCTTCCTCCTCTAGCTGCTTACTCTTCAACAGATCCTGAGCTCCTTTAAGGGAATCTCCTACCATCTTTATGCAGATGACATCCAACTGTACATCTCCTTTAAGCCCCATGAGATGTCTAAGCTGCAGCTGTTACACTCCTGCTTAGACTCTATCAAAGCCTGGATGGCTGGGAGCTTTCTACAGCTGAATGAAGATAAGACTGAGATCCTCATCTGTGCCCCAGACAAGCTGGTTCCCAAAGTCAGAGACTCTCTTGGTCAGCTTGCTTCCCACACCAAACCTTCTGTCAGGAATATTGGTGTGACCTTTGACCCAGCACTCACCCTGGATTCTCATGTCAGTTCTCTTGTTGGCTCTTCCTTCTTCCATCTCAGGAACATTGCTGAGGCCCATTCTGTCTCACTCTGAACTTGAGATCGTTATCCACAACCTTCATCTCCTCACACTTAAGACTACTGCTTGCTTTAGGGCCTTCAATAGACAAGCACCATCTTAAATTGGTGATCTTCTTAGTCCCTACACCCCCAGCAGGTCCCTGAGGTCCAGTGACCAAAGCCTACTGGTTGTGCAGCACCAGGCTAAAGACCAAGGGTGACAGATCATTTGCTGCTGTGGCCCCCAGACTCTGAAACTGTGGAGCCTGGGATCAGTGGACTCAGTGGTCTCCTTCAAAAAGCAGCTGAAAACTCACTTGTTCATACTGGCTTTGGTGGGACCTTCATCACTTCCCTCCCCTTATTCAGCTCTTTCTACCAACTCCGCCTTTCCTGGGATTCCCTCTTTCTTGTTCGTTTTCTCTTTCCCTTTCATTTTTAAATCAAAATTTTTTCATTGATCTCATTCGTAGATTTAATTTTTTTTTTATCTTAATTTTTGTTCTTGTGAAGCGCATCATGATAAGTTTTCTTTCTTTATTTTCCAAATTTCTACAACTTTTCAAGCACGCTTTCATGACTCAGCATTACAGAACTGATCCACTAACCTGGCTGAGGAGCTGCCCGTGAAAGATGGTGTTGAGAACCTTCAGCACTTGCTTCGAGAGCTTCCTCTTTGTGATGGGAATGACAATCCGCCGTTTTGACCCGTCCGTGTCCAGCTCTTGCTGCACCTTGTCCAGTAGCTCACACAGGAACTCCTGGGCATCTTGCTGGTCGTAACCACGGAAAGCTGGAATGAGGTTCCACACGGAGTGCAGCATGGCAAAGGGAGAGACCAGAGACCACCGGCCTGACCACATGACCCTGAAAAGTGTATGCAACTCATGGCACAGAGACATTTGCTGGCGAGTGGAGCAGCGAGGCTCCTTGGGCTGGACCAGTTCTGCTGCCTGGGAGGAAGGAGGGACACTTTCTTTATTAGCCACAGGCAAATTCCAACAGCCCGCCTTCCCCATACGTCCCAGAGGTAAATCTGACAGTGGTGTGTTCCCACTGACAACCCCCCCAGGCATGGCCTTCACTCCCTGGGAGTGATTGGTCTTGGCTAGCAGCTCCTCTGTCTCACATAGGTCCAAAGTGAGAAAACACTCCCTGAATTTCTGCAGGTGGCTCAGCACTTGCAATATCGAGTTCATGTAGCATGTGTTCCCCAAGTTACGCAGACCAGTGACACCTGGAGCAAGTTTCCTTCGTGTTACAGCATGTGTGGAGTAGTATCTCCTCAGTTTGGTGGCTCTGCCATTCCGGGGAGCCTTGCGGGGCACAGCAAGAATCGAAGGCTTCTTAGGAGGAGGAACAGGAGGTAGGCGTTCAGGTGGGTCGCGAAATTTGCGAGGAACGAGTGTGATGGTTGAACGTGGCGCCTGAGTTAGAAGCCTGGCACTCTTTCTGGGAGGAACACTAACAAGTTCTTCCATAAGTCTCCTCTTTACCTCCTTCTTTTGTCTCCTAGCTTCCTCCAGTTTCTCTTTGCACTGACTCTGAAGCTCCTGGTGTTTGCTCATCCACATCTGGAGCATCTTCCTCATGAGCACTTTCCTCCTGTGGCGAAAGGCCAGCTGCATGGCTGGCTGCGGTCCGCCTTCCCCCCCGGTGGAAGAGCGCAGCGAGCGTCTACCTGGGCTCCGAACTGTAGACAGGGCCCCTCTGAGGAGTTTGAGGTCTCCTTCTGCATTGTCATTGAGTACATAGTCTCCACAGGCAAAGCAGAAGACATCCAGCTCCCGCACCTCCATAGCCAATGGGTGTTGGGACTCCTGGAAGTGTTTGAGCGAGTGTTCCTCCATGAAGCGTCCACAGGCCACATGGGAGCACTTGAGGCAGGCCCACACCGAATCTGTAGTGCTGCACTCCACACAGTGCCATTTCTGAGGATTGAGAATAGAATGGTCCTCGCCTAGACGAAGGCGTCCCACGTGTTTACAGCGGTCCATCTCTCCAGACACACATGTGGCCTCAGTGAAAGGACGCACGTCCTTCAGCCAAACAGCAACTCATTCTGAAAGAAATAATAAATGACTGTTCACAAAACCACAATGAAGATTAAACACGTTATGCTGTAGAGAATAACTGAATAAAAACTAACAATAAAACTATTTAGCTTGATCAGGTTTGGGACAAAAGATCACATCATCTTCGGAGCTCAGCAGCAACTTCAGCTCTGCCCACGGTCACCACCAGCACCATCAGGACGGGTCTGAAAAACAAGGATTACAGTTGCATAAAACGTGTCAGCGATGAACGTCTAAGTCAATTAATTAGTTACAAGGTGAGACAACAAATAGGGTTAACACCAGTGCAAAAAAGGATTCATTAATCACCAGGAAACTACATTTTTCATCCCTAGATCTAGGTCTGTCTCAAAGTTAAAATAATAATAATAAAATATGCATATATACAAAGGAAAATAAATAAGATGTTATTTAAAACAAAACTGGTGTAGCTTTAGATCAATTGCTGGACTGATCGTGAGCTTTGCTGAAACACTAAAGAAAATAATTCTAACCCTGACAACAAGTTTGAATCAGAAATTTGCTTATTTTTCTGTCTTTCAGCGTTAATATTCTGAACTTTATGAAACTTAATTTAAAATGTGATTCACTAAAGCAACATCGTTACAAAGCTTGGCGGATTTGTTTATTTGGAAACTAGAGTTTATGGACAAATCAGATGCTGCAGGCACCATCGCTGCCTCGGGTCGCAGCAACTGGTTCCTTGTTAGTTTAAACCCCTGTTATGTTGAGCTGCCGCCGCCATGCATGTTAACGGTCTTCTATAATCGCATCGAGCTGCTAACATTTTTCATTTAAACCACTTTCTGCTGTGTTTGTGTTAACTGCTGCAGCGTGGCTCGGACAGGCTGACTCCTTAACGCCATGCTAAGCTACTCCACCATCACCATGTTCAGCCAGAACAAAGAACACGGAGCCACTCTCTCCAGGAACCTCCAATAACTTTGTTGGTTGGAGGCAGCCCGGCTAACCGCTAGCTACAGCGGCTCGGCTCCGTGGGTTAGCCACGAGCGAAGCGGCGCGAATAAACACGCTTGGTTAATCACAGATTATGTTATTTGCTCGAAGTACACACTGTTAGCTTAAATATAACTTGCATTAGCCGCGCTGCTAACGCTCCTGCCGAAGACAATCGAAGTTAATCTAATGGTTGTTGTTGTTCGCTAACTAATGGCTTAGCTCGCGAGCAAACTGCGCCGTTAACCTTTTAAAAACTACCCCGGTGACATTCACCTCACCGAGCCGGTTACGCGGCTGAAACGAGGCTTGTTAGAAAGTCCGACGTCAGAAAGAGATCGGTGTTGTTAACATCGCCGACACTGATCCACCTATCCATCCATCCGGTACTCTGAGAGCTGCGGCTTGTTGTCCTCCGCACAGATTGAACAACCCAACTCTATCCGAGCTCAGACCCCACTGCTCTCATTGGACCGGGGCTGATCGGAAGCCGGGCTCTCATTGGTCCAACTGCGGAACAACAGGCGGCAGGATGGACCGTCCGTCCGTCCGCCCACCCACCCACCCACCGAGGCCACATGGAACAATAACCGAGGCTGGGGCCGTGCTGCATACCGGGGAACAGGGGGGAGGAGTGCTGGCTTCAAGGGGCTGAAGAGGCGGTAAAACAAAGTTTTGTAACAAGTGTGACACATAAATAAACAAATGATACAAACATTCTAATGTTTATGAAAAGCCTAATGAATGGAATTTATATGTTGGGCTGTTTATAGAACTCATGATATGCTACATTTGCATTTGCATCTAACAAAACAAAACAATTATCTATAGTAGCTAGGTCATGTTGTATATGGTAAAGGTCGTCTGTATATTTGTAAAAAAAAAAAAAAAGTAAAAAAAAAGACATTTAGTTATTGTGAGAAAAGCATTTCAGTATTTGCCAAAACAATTTCTTAAATATTGCAAAGTATTAAATTATTGTAAATACTAGTAATTGTTTAAAAAGAAAACTAGATATTTTGCCACATAGACAATAAATGCATAGGAGTATTATAAGTGAAAAATTGTTACACATCTTTAATATTTGTAAAATATAGAACAATGAAAAACTAAATATTTAATTTTAAAATAACTACGTTTATGAGAGATTTATCTCTTTAATAAGATTTGTACTACCCTGAGCCCGGCGCGGTTCCATCGGCCCGGCCCCCAGCAGCGCCGAGGGGTGCTGCTGAGCCAAGCAGGCCCAACAACATTCATCGTGTCGCGATGAGCACGGGACCAGAGGACGACGGTTGCAGATGAGTGGAAGAGATGCCAGGAGGAAGAGCGGGTGGACGAGGTAAAGAAATGGCCACAGAAGACCTGGAGGAGGTCAAAAGTAACATCACAGCAGGATCGATTAATGAGACTGATGGAGGAGGTGAAGGAGCTTAAAATACTGCTAACTGAAGATAAGAAGATTTCGGCCTAAGAGCAAAGAGTTGATGAACTTGAACAATATACTAGACGAGAGGATTTGGTGATAATGGTGGAAACCCGACACAGAAGCTACGCAAAAGCAGTAGAAGATCACGACGCAGCAGGAGAGGCGTCAGACAAAGAGCCCGAGACACTAGAGCAGCAAGCGGTTACTTTTCTGCACAGCAAGAACATAACTACTCAAAGAGATACTATCATCAGAACTACTCAAAGAGATACTATCATCAGAAACCTGCAGTGAACACGTCTGTTTTCCTCTAGTGGAAGACCTGTGTATTACAGGCGACAGGTAATAATAATTATACAGTTATATTTAATTACATAAATAATGTAATCACTAAGTCATTTAGTTATATAGTCCAGTAAACTGTTCATTTTATAACGTGTGTGTATTTTAATTTAATGCGTCAGACATGTGAAGGGTTAAACTGTTCTAACTTCAAATATGGAAACATTTCAACTTAGTTTTTACATCTTCTCCCCACATGTATTTCATGTACATTTTTAACTTTGGTCTTTATTTTGAATTAAGTCTCATTAGATGACTTTTCTTTACATTCCTAAATAATGTTATTGATAAGAAGCATCTCACTCTTGAATGTGAATTAAGTGATTTGTTGAAGTGCATGTGGGAGTTCTTGTTTTGTGTTCTAATCAAACCTTCAGGTCTTTGGGTTAGGGACCGGTGAACATCCAGGGAACAGACATTGAGGTAGTGGACTCTTATAATGACCTGGGTGTTCACCTGAACAGCAAACTGAGGCCATAACACAGATATTCTTCAGTAAGGGCCAGAGCACACTACCCGCTGATGCCACTGAGGTCCATTGGAGTGCAGGGGGTGCTCCTACAGACCTTGACTAAATGGTGGCATCAGCCATCTTTGATGGTGTGGTTTGTTAGGTCAGCAGCATAGCTACTGCTGAAAGACAGAGACTAGATAAGCTTATTGACACTACATCTGCCCTAGGATTTCTCCTTGATCTAGTGCAGGAGGTGGGATACAGGACTGGCTAAATTAGCATCACTTTTACACAATGTCTTCCACCCCATGCATGAAGCTGGGGAACTCCTACAGCGGCAGAATGCTGCATCCATTGGTGCACGGAGAGTAATCCCAGGTCCCTATTTACACATTTCTCCTTTCATGCCATCACTCCTCATTATAAACTTCGTCTATCTGCACAGATTTTTTTTATTCGATTGAATGTTTTAAGAATTTCTTGCATATGTTACAGGATTTTGTTCTTCTTTGCTCCTGATGTGAATGATTGCTGCTGTGACACCAACATTTCCCCACCGAGTGTAAGGAATTTTTACTTCTTGCAGAAATAGGTAGATTTTTGTCTTTATTTTTGTCTGTGTTGAGCATTTGCATCTATAGATTGTAGCTGTATTCCTTTTAACTGTATCAGGGTAAACAAATACAAAACTGAAGTTACAAAAATAGAACTATACAAATCATACGGTTTCCATAGGACCACATTTAACACACATCAATACAATCATTAAAAAATGTTATTAGTGCACATTGCTTCCTGTGATTTGTAACTTCCGTAGCTTGTTGAACAACTCCAGGTACTGAGTCATGGTGTCGACAGAGTCTGCTGGTGCAAAAAGACCCTCAGGCTTGGCAGCAAATACAGTGGGAAGCTCAGGAACATTGTTGCCAAGAAAAGACAGCATGAACTCCTTCATGAGGTTCCAGCAGTCCCCTGGAACCACACAGGGACAGTACTCCACCTGAGGAAAACACATCAAGGGTTAATCCTGTCAAAAAAGAGAACAATGGGCCTCTGGTCTAACTGATAATACCAAACTGTCACCTCCACTGATATCCCTCGAACACTGGAACTCATTGTGACCGTGCCAACTTTAATCAAGAAGTCACAGTAGCGATATCTCGAACCGCGACACTCCACCTTGTGTCCCTTGGCATTCTGGAAATGGGTCTTCAGCTTCACCATGAGGACGTCAAAGTTTGTGTCCGCTACCAAACAGGGTCCTCCTTCAAACAGAGCCAAGCAGCTCAGGGGAAATTCAGAGTTGTGCATTACATAAAGGAGCTTGGAGGGCTGACCTGTAACAAACCCAGACTTAAAGTGAGAAATTGCATGAAGAACAGCAAAATGTAACAATGCAATTTTTGCATAATGACTTTGCATGATTTTTTTATTTTTGGACACAGATTAGAGCAGCATGCTTATTAAGTTTAAAATTACACAAGTAAGTAGTAGAATCATACCATGTCCTGTTTATATAAATGTTGCTTATGAGGGATGCGAGAGCAGACACCTTTTTTTCTGGAGGACACTTGAGCTAAATTAGATCATGATTTACTGCTCTGCTAATGGACTCATTGGTGGAAACCTGGAAAAAAAAGACTAGTAGTAACTTAGAAAGATAAATGCCAAATCAAACGTTTATAGACCCCGGGTTGCGGATGTTTATAAAACATAAAAATAAAAACTATTTTTCAAGGAGCTTAATGTAAATGGCCTGTGTTTGTATAGCACCTTCACAGGGTTCTACATCCCCCCAAAGCACTTCACAACACAGTCACTCACACACACACATTCACACGCTGGTGGGAATGAGCTATGATGTCACTACAGATGCCCTGAGGCGCACTGACAAAGGCGAGGCTGCTGAGCACTGGTGCCATCGGCCCCTCTGACAACCACCAGCAGGCAAGGCAGGTTAAGTGTCTTGCCCAAGGACACAACAGCAGAATTCTTTGGTCTGAGCCGGGATCGAACCTGCAACCTTCTGGACAACCCGCTCTACCTCCTGAGCTACTGCTGTCCCATTTAAACAAATTTAAGCGGATTCTTGCAGTGGATGGGGCTTTTTAAATGTTCCTGACTTCTGGGGAAAGATACAGTGGAAACGTGGCTCATTTAACCTTGCATAACATAGTAATGAAGATTTACAGAAAACCTTTCTAAAACACACCAACTGTATTTTAATCTGGCTATTTTTACCCAATGGATGACTGTTTTTGTTAACCTTACAGAGAAATAAGATCAGTAAAAATGAAAATTACATAGCTTGACAATATATTTGTCACAAGGCACACATATCCTGGACAATTGAGTTTAAGTCAAATATTTGACATAATTATTAGAACATTTTCAAAAAGCAGAATTTAATCAAAGAAATATGACAAATTCCCCTGCAGCAAGTTGTATTAATAGCAATGCAGAAGACTATCCATCTAAAGCACCTAAACAACAGGAATGATAATATTTATATGGTTAATAGCTGAAAATTACCGCCAGCGTTTACTGTTGATTGATATGTTTCACAGTCTACACAGAAGTTGCCCTGCTTCACAGCTCCAAGCTGCTCCAGCTTCTTATGCAGAATGTCCACTGTCTGTTGGACACTCTTCCCCTCCGCCACGGGCACCTGGCAAACACTGCACAGCACAAGAACAACACAACACCGTGAAGCAACCTGTTCAAAATTGATCATGTGCAATAACATTTGAATGTCCTATTTCTGTTTACTCAATATGCTAAAATTCTGCTTACTGAACCCAACTAATATATATATTACTGTTCATTTTACATTTATATTATTTCTGTATTATTTTTTGTATAGTTTTCCATTTTGCACTAAAGAGAGTGGCACTCTAATTTCGCTGTACACCGTACAACGACAATAAACACTATTCTATTCAGTGTAAAACGGTTTGGAAGCAAATAAAGGCTACATTCACCGAGTTAGCTACACATGCCAAACGAAATCATATGCACAGCGTGATAAAATATATTACAAAAATATTATTACAGTTAGCATTTAACTACAACATAAGTAAATCTGCTTACCAAGTAACACCCATTGATTTCTCGCCTGCAAAAAACACTCGTGAAGCAATTACTTCCGGATTAACATTTACACTTCCGGTGCACGTAAACGACCTTGTTTCAGAAAATTAAAAAACAAACTCAAGAAACTTTATAATCATATTGCATAAATGTATGTTACATACAAACATATAAAATCAACATCATATAAAATGGTATGTTATATATATGTTTTTCAGTGCACAGACGTTACGTATATCGTCACTTCCGCCGTACGGTAATCTGCACGTGTAGAATACAGACTGTTTACAGAATTCTTTCTCCGCGTTGTTTGTGTCTCTAATGGTAAAACAAAACACGGACAGCGTCGTCGCAGCTTGAGTCACTCTTGAAAGATGCCGAAAGTGAAAAGAGCTAAAGGTGGCGGTGGAGGAGAGAAGAGTGGCGGAGGAGGAGCGGTGCCACTGGCCGACCAGATCCTCCAGGCGGACACGATCCGAGCCCGAGGCCGGGTGAAGAATCGAGACGCCCGGGTCGAAAGTGAGGACACCTACGTGGATGAACGTCTGTCAAGGAAAATCTTACAACAGGCCCGGATTCAACAAGAGGAGTTGCAGACCGAGTATGGCCTGGCACCTGAGCAGAGGAAAGCACCAGTCACTGTTCTCGGTATGATGGAGGGTTTCGGACCTTAAATTGGCAGTATTTTTTTTAATTAAGTCTGGTTTATCAAGCGTAGAAACCACGAAAGTGTTTTTGTAATTAGTTATACGGTGTTACTTATGCAACATCCCTTTATTTCTCTGCAAAAATAAAACTAATGACGAATGTTTTTTATGTGGACAAAATGTCAGACGATCACAGAGAAAAATAGTTCCCAGCGTGATCTTCTCAGAACTATTTAGGTGAAATAAGTCTTTGCTGAATGCATGAATAATATTTTCTAATGTTGTCTGACCTGTTTATTTTAGGCCCTGAGTCCCAGGATGCTGACTCAGATGAAGATTGGCCAGTTCTGGGAGAAGCAGGTGCTGGGGATGGTGATGTGGAGGGTGATACTGAAGTCATCGTTGATTCTGATGATGAGAAGGCCATTGAGATGTTCATGAATAAAAACCCTCCAATGAGGCAAGATTTCTCACAACTTTGTTTGAATTCTAGCTGTTGGAATTTGCTAAAGTCCACTTTGAGGTTAAGTTTATGTTCGTATACTCAGCTGTTTTCCTCTTTGTGACCATCACAGGCGGACCTTAGCTGATATTATCATGGAGAAGATCACAGAGAAGCAAACCGAGGTGGGAACAGTGATGTCTGAGGTATCAGGGGTTCCAATGCCCCAGCTGGACCCTAGGGTGACCGAGGTCTACCGGGGTGTCGGTAAGGTAAGTTATACAGTTGTTTGTGTTATGTTGAAATGTGTTCTCCTGTTAAAAATGATCTCACCTACTTTGTTCTTTTCCCAGGGTATCTGCAGGTTTAAGGGTGCCAAATTTAAGACTTTTTAAGACCTTTTTAAGGCCACTTTGACCAAATCTAAGCTATAATTTCCGGCTATTGCCTGGAACCGGTGCCAACCACGTCGCGAACGTGGGATTATCCATCCAGTAGCCATTAAACTTGCCCTTCCCCATGGCTCAAGCTCCCACTAGCTTAACCAGCTAATGTGCTAATCTAAAAATAGCCACCTTTCACAACCAACTGAATGTGTACGGTTCTGCTTACGCCAACATCATACACACAAAAAAGCTGAACACTAACTAGAAATTCACGAAAATGTTATAGTAATAAAATAATCTTGTTTATTGGGTCTTTGGTCATTTAAGACCTTTGGAAACTGTATTTAAGGATTATTTGTAATTTTTAAGGATTTTTAAGGCCTTAAATTTGGAAAAGCCAATTTAAGACTTTTTAAGGACCCGCGGATACCCTGTTTTCCCCTTTACTTTAGTTTTTAAGCAACTGTATTTTAAAGGTCCTGTATCATGTCATTTTACACCTTCCAGAGCAACAGTAGATGCAAGATACTGTTGATTGTATTGTATTGTAGTGTACTGTTGGCACTTCAGAGATGTAATTTGTTTATTGAAATTATTTTTGTGAGACATTCCTTCAACCCAGAAATAAGATGCTTGGATTCAATTAAACCCAGCCCGACCCCCCCTCCCCCCCCTGTATGAAATTCACAGTAATATACAGCTGCAGACTTGGAGACTGCAAATCCATGGCAACATCTCTTCTCAAGTCAAGCTGCAAACACACACAGAAAAAAGATTGCCGAGATGGTAGATGCTGAGATTCTCGGCCTGAATTATCTGAATTATGGTCCCAGTCTGTCCCTGACACTCACCCACCACACTTTATAACCATTTGGCATTTGGTTAGCATTTTGGTTGTACTCACCACTCTGGCTCTTCATTTCTTGGTTTTAACACTGGATCGACGCCAGTTTCAAGTAGTCATCTGTCTGAAAACCCACTCTGGTAGTGGTTTAACAAGCAGTCTATGAAATCACAGCCACATTCTGGCTCGGTTTTTGAGAGCTTCTGAAGATAAAATCCTACCAGAAGAAACTTCTTCTGAAAGACTGGATGGGGTCCTGTATCTCTTGTAGACTGAAATAAAATTTTGGGTTCCAGGCATTATCAAAAGTGCAGACTAGATTTTTAAAAAATCACTTATTTACTTCTGTGGGGATTAAACTTATCTCGCTACAAAGAGAGACTGTGCATTAGTGTTTACAGTCCAGGGGAGGAGGGATCCAGACTGAGTACTGCCTGGATGGGGAGGAGTGGGACATGATGACACAGCAACAACTCCATCCAGGCTTCTGCAGCAGATGGACACACCGGCTAGGATTTGCAGCTGAGACAGTAAAATGCGTGCACGAAGCCAAAAATCACTTTGGGGTGGTTTTTTAATGAGGAAATAACTATTTAACAAGTTCCAAAAAAGTAGATTTAGCATGATATATGATCTTTAAGAAATATGTTAAAGATCTGAATTGGTTTCTGGGAAGTTTTTGTTATTGTAGCAAGAAAATATAAAAATATGCCAAACTTATTTAAAAAAAAAATACAGAAATCAAGGAATCAGAGTTCAGTTTCCTCATGTCAGTTGTGTTTTCCTTTTTGTCCTCCTTTTAGATTGTTTGTTTTTAATGAATGTGGGCTTCATTTTATCATTCCCATCTCCAAACTTCGGAATATTGTTCAAACGATGATTTTCAGATTTAGCAAGTGTTTTTCAAGTCAACTGTAATTTCATCATTTCTCTTCCTATCTTTTAGGTTTTGTCAAAGTATCGCAGTGGAAAACTGCCAAAGGCTTTCAAAATCATCCCGGCTCTTTCAAACTGGGAACAGGTTCTTTATCTGACTGAGCCTGAAACCTGGACTGCGGCAGCCATGTACCAGGCAACAAGGTGATCTCCCTGTTTGTGTTCCATTTACTGAGTTGATCCCAAATACTCAAATTTGAACAAGGCTTTGATGATGTCATATAAAACATTTAATGTAAATGTTCTTATGTCTGGATTTGGGAGTTAAAGACGCATTCCTGAACTTTGCGGATATATGCTCTCTGTCCAGGGGCGCAGATAGGATTTTCAAACTGGGGGGGGACAAAGTTCCAATGTACCCTCCCCCAAACACACGCACGCACACACACACACGCACACACACATACACAAACTATTGCAAGCGCCTCAACTAGAGCTCAGTCAGTTTGTGTAATTTCCTCCAATGGTTTACGTAAAAACTAACACTTTTATATATGTGTTTGAAGCCGTTACGCAGTGGAACGCTGGCAACAAAGCTCTGCCTGATCAACACTATGAATGATAAATGACCCGCACTTGTATAGCGCCTCTCAGAGTAAGGACTCCAAAGTGCTTTACACTACAGTGTATCATTCATCCATTCACACACACATTCACACACTGATGGTGATGAGCTACGATGTAGCCACAGCTGCCCTGGGGCGCACTGACAGACGTGCCCCACTATTTAAATCAGTCATTATTCTCCCAAACAATTACTAACCAAAACCTCATGCTTTATGCAAAACATTAACTGATTTTCAGCATACCAATCTTTACAGAAAACATAAAAGCCCTAAAAAACTGCACATAAAATACATTTAAAAAACTAAATTCACTTATCACTTAGAGCAGTGGTTCCCATCAGCCTGACCAACAGATGTTCCTTCGTATTTTTACGTTATTTATAAATTTTCATTATATTTGGAAAGTTTTAATTTATATATAAATCACTTTTAAAATTTAATATTTCACTTTTTTTATGATTATGTGGCACACTTGACTTCCATAAATAACGCATCGGCATCTGCCTCTTTTTATGGCTTTTTTTTTTTTACATTGTCGCTACGTCTGTCACGTTTGCGGTGTTTTTACCATCATTTCTACATCCATCACGTCCCAGAGGTTAAACCAACATCAAACCCAACGTTTGGAGCTTGTAAACTCCACACACTTCTCGTGCAGCACCAGCTGTCTGATGCTGCAGCAGCGTCAATCTTCCCAGCTGGATGAGTGAATTTCTTCATCAGAGTCAATATTCTGCTTCATAATCAGAGTCAGTCATTACCAGACAAAGTGATCAGTCAACAAAGACCAGACCTGCCGGCAATTACACGTTTTATCTAATATTTGCGCTCTTCATGCTGCACGCATCTCCTCCTCTCCCCGACTGCGAGCCTCTAGGCGGGAGACGTTTTTCAAGCTCTAAAAACTCCCAAACTTTGCTCAGCCTGAAGGTTCCACATCTCCACTATCTTCTGGTGTAAAGTAGTAACTTCATGAGGGATCATATTTGTAGATGAGACTTGTTAAAGTCAGCAATGATGCTTTGGCGCTTATAACCAACATGCATAAACAGACAGATCGGTCCTGCCTACTTACATTGTTGGTCTTTTTTAAATAATAATAATAATAATAATGCATTGAACTTATATAGCGCTTTTCAAGACCCCCAAAGACGCTTTCACACACTCTCACATTCACACACTGCTAGTGATGGTAAGCTACTTGTAGCCACAGCCGCCCTGGGGAGGTCTGACAGAGGCGAGGCTGCCATTTGGCGCCGTCGGCCCCTCTGACCACAAATACGCCTTTTTCGCTTCATCCTGCATCCTAGCAGCAACCACTTTGGCGTCTCTGGAGTTGGTGTTTGTTTATGTCATGCTGCATTCGGTGCAATTGGAAAAAGGAGCTTCAAGCACTTAACCTCCGATTTTGTTTTCTTTCTGGCCTTAGTTGGGGGGGGGACGGATCGGGATCGATCTGAATCTGGGGGGGACGGATCCCCCCCGTCCCCCACCCTATCTGCGCGCCTGTCTCTGTCGCCCACTCAAGGCTTGCTGCGTAACGTCACTGTCATGAAATCAAATCTCTTGTCTGCATAAGAGGCATGTTTACTGGCTGTTTTCCAACTCGCGTGCCCAAACAAACACATTAAGCAGCATTGAATAACGTTTTTATCAGGACTGTAGAACAACTTCATGCCAGACAAAACACAATAATCCCGGTGGAATAATTTATTACTTACCTATCCATTAGCAGCACGGCTAGGTCAGAGTCCGTAGTACATGCCATTCTTTCAAGAAGATCTCTCCAGCAAGGAAAAGTCAGCCCGATGTTAACTCTGCTCTTTGCTCTTGCTCTATCGCGTTCTCTTTTTCTTTTCCTAGATTCCTCTGATAAGGTATTTCTAGCTTTCTTTGGTGGATTTGCCATTGCTCAAGTCTCTAAACCGTGGGTCTACCACAGACATTTGTAGATGTCCTTTGGACTGGTGCTGCCTACTGGAGCTGTCGTAGTGGCCGGCCGCCATTCGTCTCCATTGCATTCATTTCTACTGAAGATGTTTACCCATTTAAAAAAACACATTTTATCAAGCTTTTTCACATAATAAGACAAGAGGTATGACATCATAATTAAAATATAAATATAACCAAACAAAATAAATAGGTAGGCTAGAAAAGTATACGAATCCCACATGATCAGTTTTCAATTGTATGCCATGTGTAACCGTAGGCTGCACAAAAACGGGCATAGTTGCTCACTCTGTTGTAGTTGATTTCGAAGAGTGAGGAGACCCATCCAATATGGCGGCGGCACTGTTAACGCTCTCCAGCGCCCAATGGGGCATCTACGTATTCAGGTCTATGGACGTGATACTGCCATAAAACAACACACAGTCAGTACTTCTGGGGGTGGAAAGCCGGTCAAAACCTGTACAGTGCAGTAAACAGACGTGGGACCCCATAGCACTATCACAGCTCCAAAATGAACATATCATAGAATGCCACCAAAAGCTTTCAAAAATATTATTTTAAAGTGTAAATGTTGCAGATTGTGTCTTTAAGCTAAGGATTTCCTACACATTACTGCTGAGTTTAGATCATTTGGGTTATTAACATGGCAGTAATTTAATTCAATTAAATTTCAATTCAAGTTTATTTATATAGCGCCAAATCACGACAAGAGTCATCTCGAGGCACTTCACATAATAAACATTCCAATACAGGCCAGTTCAGTAAGCCAATCAGTAAAAAGTTTCCTATATAAGGAACTCAGCAAATCGCATCAAGCAATCCTCATACTAAGCAAGCATTTAGCCAGAGTGGAGAGGAAAACTCCCTTTTAACAGGAAGAAACCTCCAGAGGATCCTGGCTCAGTAAATTTTGGCATTTTTTTTGTATTTCTTACACAGAATCTTCTCCTCCAATCTGAAAGAGCGAATGGCTCAGAGGTTTTATAACTTGGTGCTGCTGCCTCGAGTGCGGGACGACATTGCAGAATACAAACGACTAAACTTCCATCTTTACAGCGCCATGAAGAAGGCTTTGTTCAAACCAGGAGCGTGGTTTAAAGGTAGGACTCATACTATTAATCTAATGCATCTGCAGCACATTTAAATTTTTTGCTGAATTTGATGTGTTCCCTTTTAACTGAACATATTTGAGCTAAATCATGACAGTGAAATCAGCGATTCTTTCAGACTGAGTTTGAGAAAAGTACTTTTATTTGAGTACTCGCTGATATGAAGTACCAATACAAGTAGTTATAAATGTCAATATACTCCATAAAATGTACTTATAAACTGTTTATTTTCATGAGGCAAATACAGATGAGGCACTGGTATTGTGTCCTGTAGTGTCGGAGTTTATGAGTGGGAGTACATGCACGTGGTATCGGCCTGATAATCCGATGCCAGTATCAACACCAGTGCATTCCTGAATAAATTATTCCTCACCACATTTTTGATGAAGTAGAGGACACACCCTGAATGGTCTTTAAAGGGAAATTGTTCAACTTTTTCATATTTTTAAATAATTTTCTTGAGCCAGCATGTGCTAAAATGACCGTTTACGGGGTTAATGAGAAGTCACCCAGACGCCACCGCTCCTGTGGCCAGAATATTGCACTTGCAACTTCAAAGTGGTGGGCCGCCACCTGTTGGACTTAAAAATAATAGAGTTGACATGCCTGGTGCTAGGCTGGACCGATTCCTGATCAAAGAAGAGATATTAAATGACAGTTAGTATGGTTTTAGAACAAATCATTCAACATCCATGGCATTAATGGAATTAACAGAAGAAATATCGGAAGCCATTGACAAAAAACTCATCTCATAAGTATCTTTATTGATTTAACAAAAGCATTCGATACAGTGGATCATAAAATTCTTATTAAAAAACTTAGTAAATATGGCATCACAGGGATGGCCCTAAAATGGATAAGTTATCGACGGTGGCACAGGAGTTAAGTGCTCGCCCCGTAATCGGAAGGTTGCAGGTTCGAGCCCCACTCAGTCTGTCGCTGTCGTTGTGTCCTTGGGCAAGACACTTAACCCACGTTGCCTGCTGATGGAGGTCGGAGGGACTGGTGGCGCCAGTGCTCGGCAGCCTCGCCTCTGTCAGTGCGCCCCAGGGCAGCTGTGGTTACACCGTAGCTCATCCCCACCAGCGTGTGAATGTGTGTGTGAATGAGTGAATGACTGATTGTGTTGTAAAGCGCCTTGGGGGGTTCCAGGACTCTAGAAGGCGCTATATCAAATACAGGCCATTTACCATTTACCGATAGGCAGCAATATGTTCAAATAAACAACACAAAATCACATATAAATAACATTACTTGTGGTGTACCACAAGGGTCGGTATTGGGCCCTAAACTATTTATCATTTATATAAATGACATTGTTGAGGTATCCAATATATTAAAATGCACCTTATTTGCAGATGATATAACTTTTTATTATTCAGGAGATAATGTTGAGCAGATGATAGAAGTGATACAAACGGAGATGAAAAAAATTAAACTATGGTTTGATGGGAACAAGCTATCATTAAAGAGTGATAAATCATGTTTTATGATATTTAGTAATACATACATTCAAATGATGACATTTTATTAAATATAGATGAGATTAATATTAAAAGAGTTAAAGAAGTCAAGTATCTGGGAGTCATCATTGATGAAAAAATGTCTTGGAAACTACATATAAACAATGTCAAAACTAAAATATCTAAAACCATTGCACTGTTACATAGAGCAAAATGGTTACTTGATAATAATTCCCTATATTTGTTATATAACTCACTGATCATACCGTACCTGAACTACTGCATTGAAATCTGGGGAACAACATAAAAAATTTACACAAATTCCATTTACATCTTACAGAAAAAAGCAATAAGAATAATCACAAGGAGCAACTACAGAGATCCGTCCAATCCATTATTTATAAAAATTAAAAACACTAAAATTCTATGATCTGGTGGACTACAATATTTTAAAATTTTATGTATAATGCAAACAAAGGGTACATACCTGCAGGATTAATCAAAAGATTTACAAAAAGACATAGCAAATGATTTAAAAGGACACGACTTATTTAATATACCTAGACATCGGATACTCATAAAGGAACATTGTGTGTCCATATATGGAGTTAAAATGTGGAATAAATTAAATACTGAAATCAAGAATGCAAAAACAATATTGACTTTCAAAAAAGAGATAAAAAATGAAATGATTAACTTATATAGATCTGTTACATAAACGCGTGAGGGGAGGGGGGTTGGGGGGGTGAAAGAAAGAAAAAAGGGTAAAAAGGGAACAAGTGTATGTATGCATATGTGTATATGTAAGTATATATGTATATAACTTTATGCTTCTTTCTGTGTAACTTGTTTTCTCTTTTTTTTTCAATTAATGGGTTGAGGTTGTGTCGGCCAACCAGTCCAGAAACTATATTGTTCAAATTTTTTAAGAATCATATGATTGTCGTTGTCGTCTTCCTCCGCTTATCCGGGTCCGGTTCACGGGGGCAGCATCCCAACTAGGGAGCTCCAGACCATCCTCTCCCCGGCCTCCTCCACCAGCTCCTCCGGCAGGAACCCAAGGCGTTCCCGGACCAGATTGGAGATGTAACCTCTCCAACGTGTCCTGGGTCGACCCGAGGGCCTCCTGCCGGCAGGACATGCCTGAAACACCTCCCCAGGGAGGCGTCCAGGAGGCATCCTGACCAGATGCCCAAACCACCTCAACTGACTCCTTTCGATCCGGAGGAGCAGCGGTTCTACTCCGAGTCCCTCCCGAATGTCCGAGCTCCTCACCCTATCTCTAAGGCTGAGCCCGGCCACCCTACGGAGGAAACTCATTTCGGCCGCTTGTATTCGCGATCTTGTTCTTTCGGTCATTACCAAAGCTCAAGACCATAGGTGAGGATTGGGACGTAGATCGACCGGTAAATCGAGAACCTTATTTTAGTTAAAAGGGGCAGATAACATAAGTTTTTCTTCTTTCCGTCCACTTTTTCATTTTGGCTTTTAGCAATTTAGTTTTGTATTTTTATTTTAATTTCAATAAATGAAAATAAAGTTGAAAAAAAAAGTCACGTGGTTTGTGAGATCATCTTTACAGCAGGAGAAAAATCCAAACCGCCCCCTCAAATTCTCAGTGAAAACATCGAGATACAAAAGCTTTTGAAAAGATTCTTTCAAATCCATCAGTGCTTTTATTTATATTTTCCAACTTTGGCACACAGCTGCCAGGCCTGTAAACAGAAAGCACCATGTTTGGTTTTACGAATACTGGACCAGGATCCAGTTTCATGTGACCTTTGGAAGAAACAAGCGTGTGAAGAAGATGAATGAGAGGATTTTGTGTCTTATGTTTCAAAGCAGAAATATCAGGCTGCAGGGGACCTGACACAGTTGTGACTTTTGTACATGATTTATTATTTTTATACTGAGGATGCTAATGGAGGATTAGCTGCTGTCTGTTGAAGGAGTGACACCATTTTTCTGGCTGGATAAAAGTGTTAATTAATAGGTCAAATTAAGCTTTATATGTGGAATCAGATGTTTAAAAACATTCTTTTGATTTCATTTGTTTGAAAACACAAATCCCTGCAGTTTGAAGGGAACATTCTCCTGTTCTCTACCCTTTTATTCTACCCTTTCTCAGTGGCCTAGTGGTAGAGTGTCCGCCCTGAGACTGGGAGATCAGGGGTTCGATTCCTGGTCGGGTCATACCAAAGACTTTGAAAAAATGGGACCCAATGCCTCCCTGCTTGACACTCAGCATTAAGGGGTTGGATTGGGGGGTTAAACCACCAAATAGTTCCAGAGTGCAGCTGTGTCTGCAGCTCCCCCAGGGGATGGGTCAAATGCGGAGAACAAATTTCGCACACACACCTGTGTGTGTGACATCTAATGGGACTTTAACTTTTAACTTTAACAATCCATGACCTGAATTCAAAATAACTTCAGTTTGAGCCTTAAACACTAGGTGGCAGTGTTGCTCTAAGATCCATCATACTGGGAACTAGTGATGGGTGTTTTTCCATCCACAGTTCAGACTAATAAATGGTGGTAGATGATAAACTAACTCCAGTTCTCACCCACTACAGCTTCCATCCTACTGACTGAAACATTTGACACAGATCTTAAAGGATAACTAGACATGCGTGTATGTTAAACACCTTTAATGAAGCTTGAGCCATAATTAATGTATTGTTTCAAACTCAAGCTCCAGCAGAAGGTTTGTTGTTTATTAAAATACCTGTAAGAGTTTTATCTGAAATCCTCTGACCTGTAGATCACTTTGACATTGAAATCAAAATGGTAAAGATCTCTTTAAGCTTCAGTAAATCAATCTTGGTCATATCAAAGCAAATTTAATGAAACTTTCACAATGTGATTTCTGTGTGTTCATCTAAACTAATGAAGCTGTAAACATCAGACTATAGAGATAAACCGATATGGTTTTTCTATTGCCGATACTGATGCTCATATGTAGAGGTCACGGTCAGTTATGGCTGATATGTGCTCCTGTTTTTTGGGTTGATTTTCATGGCCGATGTCTAGACGTTTTCTAACATATCTGCATCCTAAATTGTCACTAATAACATCTGTTGATGCTCAACATTTCTGAACCTGAATCAGTTTCTGCTGGTGGTGGTCATGGGGACAGGTCCCCAGGGCAGCTGTGGCTCCAATTAGCTCATCATCACCAGCGTGTGAATGGGGGGATGACTGACTGTGTTGTGAAGCGCCGTGGGGGGTTGTCGAACCCTAATAAGGAGCTATACAAATATAGATCATTAACTGTTTTTGAACTCTGATTTTAACCATTTGTTGAATCTTAATCTTGTACACTGATCAGTATTAGGATGAAACATTAAACCAGAGTCACACATCAATAAACTGACCAAGTATTACATATAACTGAGCATTTATCAAGCACTTGTTAGTCAGGAACGTAAAATTAGGGATGCATGATATGTCTGCGTCAGTATCGGTATGGCCGATGTTAGTCATCTGTTAACATATCACATTGGTCCAACGAATAAAACTGGGCCAATATCAACAACCGATTATTTTTCCAACATGATTCCATTTGTGCATCTGTTTCAGAGGGAGGAGGGGTGATTATCTGTAATTGTTTATTCATGTGACAGTGATGGTAATCATCTCAGAAGCGTAAATGTGTGTGGTGTGTATATAATATTGTAAACACACACACACACACACACACACACACACACACACACATATATATATATATATATATATATATATATATAATATCTAGTTTGCACTTTATAGAAAAAAACATTCAAAAATTCAGCTTGCATAATTTCACAATCAGTATCAGTATTTGCCATATTAGGGATATTAATATCGGTATCGGCCCTAAAATGTCATATTGGTGCATCCCTTGTAAGTATACATTTGAATAAAATTTGGCAGCATCGCCGGGCTGCCCACAGATGTGCCCGTTTTTAAATTGGCTCTATAAAAGTGGTATATATCAGCCCAATATAGCGGCCTGTCCCTACATCAGAGTTTGACATGGAGCACTAAGCAGTCTAATGGAATGTAGAAATAAGAGTAAATTCTAAAAAAAACACATTTAAATGAACAGGTAGGATAATTAACACATAATTTTAATGATGTATAAAATATATATAAGCTAAAAGTGAGCTTATTCTCCTTCCTTGTCTCCACTGATGTTTTTCCCTGAGGCTCTGTTTTGCGTTGTAACCTGTAGCAGGTGTGGCAGCCTCCCATCACTCCTCCTCCTTTAAAGTGTTTCAGGATCATGTTTTAAAAACACAGATATTGTTTCATCTCTGACGTATCCATTGCATTACGCTCTACAAACAGCTCTGATTACGGCCTCCACTGTTGTTGATGAGTGTCACGTATAATTGGCGACACTTTAGCTGCTACCTGATCTGCGCTACTTATGGTTGTGCAACTGCAAATTTAAAACAAACCGAGTTCCGTTGGTTGACATTTTTCAGGGATTTTCCCATTTCCTGTGACTCACAAAGACTCATTTACATTGTTTGGTTTGTAAACAAGTCATGTACCATTGTGATAATATGATATATGCTGCTCTAAACATCACTGAAGCGTGCGTTTAATACCTGATTCCTTATAACATAGGTATCCTGATTCCTTTATGTGAGTCTGGGACATGCACCTTGAGGGAAGCCATCATCATCGGGAGCATTCTCACAAAATGCTCCATTCCTGTGCTGCACTCCAGGTTGGACCTCCTCACACAAAAACACACATGTGTTAAATCAAGTCTGCTGTTACATAACTTGTGTGATCTGTCCTTTCTTTCAGCGCTGCAATGCTTAAGTTGGCAGAGATGGAGTACAACGGTGCCAACAGCATTTTCCTGCGTCTGCTGCTTGACAAAAAGTACGCCCTGCCTTTCCGTGTTCTAGATGCCTTGGTGGCCCACTTCCTGTCTTTCCGCAACGAAAAACGTGTTCTTCCTGTGCTGTGGCATCAGAGTCTGCTCACCCTGGCCCAGCGCTACAAGGCTGACCTGGCCTCAGAGCAGAAGGCAGCGCTGATGGAGCTGCTCAAGATACAAACACACCCGCAGATTTCTGCAGAAATTCGCAGGGAGCTACAAAACTCTGAGTCGAGAGACACTGAAATCGGGCTCCCTATAATGGTTGAAATGGACTGATTCAGTCTGATGTGGTGCACCATTCTCCACATTCATGTTCCCTCTTTACAAAACAGACTTTGCTGTTGTTCATATACAAGGAGGAATTTAAACTTGTTTATGGACCTCAGAGATGTTTTCTGTGTTCTGCCTTGACTTGTTTTCACAAGTGAGACTCTCACCAGTGGTGATGTAGCTGCAGTTTCACAACGGTAACACAAGTCTCTGAGCCTGGGAACACAAACTCCTTTCGGATTAAAGTCGTAATTCTGAAACCTGTCAGAATAAAAACCAAATTATACCTCATAAATTGGTTGTTGATTTTAATTTATAGTTAACATTCGCTAACCAGAAACATGGAGTATGTGAAAAGGCCTCTCTGAGAAAGGTAACTCAGTATTTAATTTATTAGGAGCACTATAGCAAAGATTAAATGCGGAATTGAGAGGCACATTTCTAGGTATGAACATGGAGCAAAAATGATTTTCTAGATGTTTTTTCTGGAGCAAAGGGTACGTGCTAAAATTTGCAGAGTTAGAAATGAAAGTTGCACAAACAAAATGTGTCATTACAGAGCTGGTTGTAAAAATTCCAGTTAAAGATGGCAGATGGGCGTCAGTGGGAACAAATTATTACTGAAGTTATGATTCAGCCTTTTTGATTATAATTCGATTATTATATCTAATTTTCTTTGAAAATGTGAAAAAGTTATTGGAGAAAATGTTATATGATAAAAATGAACATAAATACAACTTAAATCAACATATTTGCCAAATTATAAATTTTCAAAACTACAGATGGGAACGTGTTGTGCATTTAAAGAAGAAAAAGTATAAAGTTAATCCTTAAAACACGTTTTTACAGAAACAAACTTTTCTATTATGTTTTGTTGACTTGTTTTAAAGTGCAAAACTAAATGACTGATTACTCTGAACATAACTGCTTTTTGCCTCCTTCCACTTGATGCTGAAATCTTAGTGTAGTCTTTAGCCTTTTATGTAAATTAAGAGGGTTGAAAGGGGGGAAAATAACATTAAGTCATTAAAATTACGTTATTTAACCAACTTAAACTTACACCACCGCTCCTGAAAGTGCTATTTTTACGTTTGGCCAGTTGCTTAGGTAACGGGTCAATTAGCAAAGCTAGCTAAAGCTAACTGCGCTAGCAAACGTGAAAGTGGAGATACGCTGTTTTTGTGTGTTTTTAACCTTGTGGGGTTCGGTTTAAACGAAGATGAACATCTCTATATTCGACTCGGATAAAACACCAGAATGTGGTATGGAGTTGGGTGTGGTCGTTCGGACGGGGAGCGACCCCACCGTAACCGGTGACCTCCGGGTGGTGTCTAATCTGCGGGCCTCGGAGGAGAGCAGTTGGGTGACTCCATCCTCTCCTGGCAGAGTACCGACAGACATCCGGAAGTTGCTGACGGAGTGGATGTTCAAGGTATGAACTTTTTTAGTTTAGCTTCCATGAAACCATTTTAATAAATCTACTTAAAATGAAAGACCTGTGTGTATGCGTGTGTGTGTGTGTGTGTGTGTGTCAGGTGTGTGAGGAGCAGCTATGTGAGAAGGAGGTGTTTCCATTGGCCGTGCATTACCTGGATTGTTACCTGAGTCGGTGCTCTATAGAAAGGTCCCACCTGCAGTGTTTAGCGGCTGTCTGCATGTTTTTGGCCTCCAAGATGAGAGAACTTGTCCCCCTGACCGCCAGCAAGCTGTCAATCTACACAGACTGCTCAGTTTCAGCCCCATCCATCCTGGTAAATCCTCAGATGACCTTTGTGTTACCAATAATGTCAATAATCAATCAATAATGCTACCTCTTCAGAAAGAAAAACACCAGTTGACCTCATGGACAAAAAAGACTTTTGGACTAGAAAATGACAACTGGTATTTGGCACTATGTCCTTCACTGAGGCAACACCTGTTCCCATATCAGGCTTAGGGATTATAGCTAACGGGAAAGATGAGAATTCTGTGACTATGTGTTTAGAAGCTAGCTTGTAGGGATGCTCGATATAGCCTTCTTTTTTACCGATATGCCGATATTATCTGACTCTTAATTTTGGATGCCGATATAAACCAGTATCGACATGCTTTGGCCTCTTCTCATAAAAAAGAAAAACTAAAACATTTTAGGTTAATAATAATCATGCTTAAATTTTAAACATTGTCTGTGCAAAATGACAACTACTTCAATTTAAGTTAGTGAAAGGAAAAGTGCCACATTTGTCTCCAACAGCAGCTGAATCTCATTCTCCCTGCATGACACCAAGATGTGTATTAGTCAGTAATGTATTTTTTAATTTAAATGTATATTGCAGTTATGGTGATAAAATATATATAAGGATCTTCAGATAAATAAAGCTAGCCTTGGATGAAGATTCTTGTGCTTGTTTTAGTCGTTGTTAGCTAGCTAGCTAGCTACACATAGCTACGTGCTGTGAGGACAGCACACACTCACTACACATGACAAGTCTCTACTTCACATGCTGTGCCAAATAAACAAAATGATCTCTATTTTAAGAGGAGAAGTAGCTGGCAAGTTTGATGTATAATATGTAGTGATGCACCGATATGAAATTTTTGGGCCGATACAGATATCCGATGTTAATATATCATTGTTATGGCCGATAACCGATATTAGCCGATACCAACATACTGACAATAATGCTTTTAAAATCAGCAGATTTTATACAGAATAAAAATTATTAAAACTAAATTTACATTATTAAGTACACATACCACACACAGTTACGCTTGTGAGATGATTACAGTTACCATCACATGACTAAACAAATACACGTCACCCCCCCCCCCCCCCCCCCCCCCGGCACCCTCTGAAACAGATAAACAAATGGAAACAAGATGGAAAAAATATTGGTTGTTAATATCAGCCCAGGTTTTTTTTATTGGACCGATAACGATATGTTCAAAAATTGCTAACATTGGCCGATACAGATACTGATGTCGATATATCATGCATCCCTAATAATATGTGTATGGTATGTAAAGGTTGCTTCATTGAAAGATTGAAAACCAATAGCGATTTTTTTCCCCCGATATTAAATTTTAATGCCAACATCAATGGTAGACCGATAATATCGAACATCCCTACTAGCTTGTTTTGTAGCTTTAAGATTTAAAAAGTTAAATGTAGAATAAAGTATAGAATATGTACTTTTAGAAATAACTCAGGTTTATGGCTGCTATAAATCAAGCAAGGAAAGGCACTGCATGTTAGGTTACAATGCACTGCTCAGTGCATTGCATTCTGGGAACTTGGGGCCGTAATAACTTGATACTGTTTGAAATGTAGCACTAGCTAAGGTTGAAGATCCCTGTGCTAGTGAGTGTTCTGTTTGATAACTTCATTTTAAAAGAATTTGGCTGCTCTAACTGCACCTTTCTATTCTACACACTGACTCTATGACAAATGTAGATACGCAGGTATGCATGACGAAAGAGCTTAGAGTCGTTTCCAGGAGTCATGGCATGTTCTTCCTGTGTAGCAGTGAGGGTCTTAATAAGCTACATCTGAGTCCATGTTGCTGCAGTGGGATTGTGATGGTGGATTGCTTTAGAGGAATGTGTGTGTTGCAGCGGTGGGAGGTGAAGGTGGTGTCCAGGTTAGGCTGGTGTCTGGCCTCCGTGGTACCTTCTGACTTCCTGGAGCCAATTCTTCATGCTCTCCCTTTTGTTCAAGCTCCCTTCCTCCAAATAATCCGCCACCATGTTCACTCCTATATTGCTCTGGCTGCCATGGGTAAGTTACCTAACTGAGTTATCGACACATGACATGGTTTTCTCAGATGCCACAGAATTGTTAATAGATTTCTGTTCATTTGGACTGGAAACGAATCGATTACGCAATAAAAACCGCTGATTTTGTTTTTTTGGGTAACCGAATCATTATTACCGGTACTTAGTTTTGTAAATGAGCATAATTGTGGCTGATTTTCCGAGCAGTGAACAATTGGCACTCGGGGGGGGGGGGTAAGTTCAGCCACGATGTGTCAGCACTTCGTTTTGGAGACAGAGAGCTGAGTTTGTGTAATCCTGCTTTGTTCTGCTGTGAAAGAGCAGCGTCCAGCCATTCAGCTGGATGACTTCCCACGAATCTCTGTGATGCTGCCAGAGGCAACAGGTCACAGGGATACTGTGGGTTTGTGCCGGCTTAGTAAGACTATAACATTACAGCCCTTGAAAATTCAGACAATTCCCGGATCTTGACGTTTTAACTCATTCAGAAAGGTGTTGAGCAATTGGGTTGGTTCCTCGATTTCTGCTGCCTGAAGCAGTAAAGGTATTAGATTACCAGGTTTTTGAGAAGGGGCTTCCTATGAGCAATTGTCCTTCAAGGGTGTGTCTACAATGCTGCCATGTAGGTTTGATTATTTCAGTGTTTTATGTGAAAAGAAGTCATCCAAATTAGGAAATATCAAAGAGCCTCCCTTCCTTCCCCTCAGACCACCGGTTTTTGGCCTTCCTGCCTTCCACCCTTGCATGTGCCTGTGTGAGCGTTGCCATGCAGAGGCTGAAGATAACAGACAGAGATGTTTCCTCAGACTCGATCGTCAAGTTTACAGCCAACCTTCTGTCTGCTGATCTGGTAGGGATAATGTTTAACTGACCTGTGCAGATATCACGTTGACTTTGCCCTGTCAACACTAACTTGTGTGTTTTTAAGCACTGTATTGGCCAGCACCAAAAGACTAGTAATGAGGTGTGTGTTTGTAGCACAATTGCTCTTGAAGCAGGGGAGATTTGAATGAAACTTTCACAAAGTCTTCACCAAACAATCATCAATGAAAAATTCAGTTTTGGAATCAGTCCCATGCAGTATATTCATGAAAGCTTTAGGAAGCACAAAAATGGCTACAATTCGGTTTAACTGACAGATGTTAAAGACCAAGTTCACTTGTTTTTTTCAACACATCTGCTGTGGTCTCTGGTATAAATGAATACCTTGTGACTCCAGCTCAGTGAGGAAAAGCTCTGGCGCTTTGGTTTAATGAACTAAAAGTTGATCAGAGGAGAGGTGAGCAGAACACATCAGGATTTGGAATCTTATTTCCAGTATTCTGACATCTCTTCTCTGATTGGCTAACAGCAGCACGACTCTTCCACTGCCTGTTTGTTTTGCAATGTTGATGTTTTATTTCCACAAATAACAAGCCTGGAGGAGTTTTACCATGTAGTGGAGTTGCTAATGCTAACGGTTAGCTTCTACTAGCCGATTATGCGCTCTTCTCTCTCCTGGATGCTAAACCAACAAGGTGGATGAGGCCATGAATGCTTATTTACAGAGTGACATAGATCTGATAGGCAGGGACATGCTTGAATTAGAAAAGCCAATCTTCTATTGGCGGCTAATAGATGAAATAGGGGTAAATTCGCATTAGTCATCATCACACACTGGTGAAATTACATCTGAGCATTTGACCCATCCCCATGGGGAGCGGGGAGCGGTGAGCTGCAGCGGTGGCTGCGCTCTGAAACTGTTTGGTGGTTTAACCCCCCTATCGAACCCCTTAAAGCTGAGGGTTGTAATTTTAAAGTCTTTGGAATGACTCGACTGGGATTTGAACCCCGATCTCCCAGTCCCGGTGCGGACACTCTACCACTAGGCCACAAGACTATCTTCACATTTAGCCTATACGTTAAACTCATAGCCATAGGCCAATCATAACTCGGAAATAATAAGTGAAAAACGGTTTCTCAGTGAACTTGTCCTTTAAATAATTCTTTTAATGACCATAAAAGCAGCTTCATCTACACTGATTTACGCCTTTCTTTTCCTCTTTTCTTATCTGGCCTTGAACAGAGCTCCGTCCTCTGTTGCCGTGAACTGCTGGGAAGCGTCTTGGAGCTCAGCCTGCTCTCCCTTCTCTAGGACAAGTGTTGGCAGGTCAGACGTATGCAGGTCAGGGATCGCCAACGCCCCCACCTACATCCAGGATGTTGCACTGACCCCGGTTACGCCACATCAGGATGTCAGAACCAAAACACTCCTACCTGCCATGAAGAATTCCAGTGAATAATGATGTTTGCAGCCAGCCTAAGATATGAGACATTTATGTGCCTGTGAGGGTTCATAAACTAAATCTGTGTTCAGGGTTTGTTGCTTGTTCGTATTTAGTTGCTGGAGCAGCTTTGAAAGTCAAAACTCTGCTTGTTTAACTTGAACTGCTATGCCCCACTCTTTTGCTGTGAAGCCAGTAGAAAGCACTAGACTTTACTGTGATTCTACCTTTAGCTCCAACAGCTGTTTCTGCATGTTTTCCCTTTTAGGCATTGTTACATTAATCCTGTTAACTTTATGTGGGTTACAAACAACTTCAGTCAGCATTTGAGTTCTTTGATGTTTCCTTTTATTGTTTTTTTTTTCATTCCAGAACAGTAGATCAAACTGTTCACTTTGGCAAACTCAACTTTTAGACCTTCTTTGAGACAAAAACAAAACAAAAACAAAAAAAAATACAGATTTATCGTTCAAATCTACATTCATGTATTTGCTGAATATGTGCTTTAGTCTTGTTTGTTTCTGTCAGTAATGAGTGAATAGTTAGACAACACATTAACTTTAGACCAGTTCACAAACACATTTAGTCAGATTCCAGTTTTCACTTCACTTTCCAAGTAAAGTAGGATTTATTTTGCACATGTGCAGACAATCAGTTCCTGGTGAGCCTAGATGTGCCCCAACAGTTTGAAAAGAAAAAAAAATTACCTTCCAGGGTTTTCAAAGACTTTGTATTTGCAGCTCGAGTAAATAAATGGCTACTAAGGTTTGACAGCCTTAATTTGCTTTTCCCAGTCACAAATTATACCCACAAAATTAGCCAAAATGTGTGTGTGTGTGTGTGTGTGTGTGTGTGTGTTACATAAAGCTCCACACTTAAACTGTAATCTCAGAGGGCACAAGATTGCATTTGTTGATAGTTTTGAATAATGCAAGCTTCAAAAAGTGTGAAATTTATAAAACTCCACTAACTCGTCTCCCACGATCGAGCGTCAGAGACACGTTTTTGTTCAACTTTCAACAAACAGTGACTGAGCGGTCGCCGCCCTCGCTGGGAAATCAAGCCACAATGAGTCAGTCGACCTGTGCAGATGCATTAGTAAGTAGAAGGCAGAAGCAGGTTTAGCTGGTTGCACCGGTCAAAGTCATTGTTTTCAAGTCATTATCCAAACTTATGAGTTACTAAAAAAACAAAAACAGGTTTAAGTTATTACACGCAAACATCACCTTGGCACGTTTTGCACTACATAAAAATAACAATACAAAACGGTACAAATGAAATAAACAAACGTGGTCTTTGGTGTCTGAAATATCTCCCCTAAACATAACAGCTGTGACTCTAGAGAGGAAATCCTAAACCAGTGTTTTTTTGCTTCTAACTGAATTTCTGATGAGTCAACACATCCAAGTCATCCTGTAAGAAACCAGTGACTCTGAGTTTCTAAACAGAAAGTGTTGCACAGTCTGTCTAAGTAATCCATAATCCAACACTGGTCTTATTAAACAGGAGTAACAAATGGTGTTTAGTCTACAGCTGCTGATGAAAGAGGTTGTTTTGGTTCAAATGTGGGATCCTAATAACTGTAAACCAATCACCTCTCAGTTCTCCCAGGAATCTTTGATTTTGATACATTCCTCTCATCAATCCTGCCCGTTCTTACTCTCATTTATTTCAATTAAAAGTTCTAATTGGTCTAATCCAGTTTAACAATCTAAAATACAGTCTGATGTTACACAACGCCTCTCTTCCCTTTTTGGTGCCTTGGAATTCTTCAAGTTAGCCCAAACCTGTGCTGGCATTCCCACCTGAAACACTTTGGTTCAAGTCTTCAGTAGTTTTTAGCTTGTGTCCTTAGCTTACTGCAGATCCCTGTAGAACCGCGGCCTGTTTGTACGTTTCTGTGACGTTATCACAGTCACTGATGGAAAAGGCACTGTCGGCCACTCCAGACTCATAACAGTCCCACGGCCTCAGCATCCCATCAGGCAGAATCCCACCTTCACCCATGTCCAACAAGTTGTCTGCGGAGACGCTGCCTTTCATGCTAGCTTTGGCTGGTTTGGTCATTTGTGTCGGAGGCATCACATGGTCTGGCAGGTCCAGCTGATCAAAGGACTCCGAGGACAAAATGCTGTCTTCACTGATGGCCACACTTGGTCTGGATCTGGTGCTTTCTGCAGGTAAAGATGCTGCTAGCTGGTCCAGAGAGCCGAACTCTTGGAGCCTGCCGGAAGAGAACTTTCCGTTACGTTTGAGGATCCCCTTCCTGTAGGTTGGAGCTGAGGGGTACGCTTTAGTTTGTGGTGCCCAGCCCGAGTCGCTGTTTTCAGGAGAGGAGGAGTAATACCCTGACTCTTGCTCTGAAGGCTTCTTTAAAATGCCTTTGCGTGGCAACAAAGAGGCAGAAGGTGTGTGAGCTGAAGCAGACAAACCCAAAATGTTCTGAGGATCCACTGAACCGACAGCTGGACCTTCATTCACTGCCTTCTGTTTCATGCTGTTACGTCTCTTCAGAATGCCCTTGTAGGGCCGAGAGTCTGTGCTTCCTTCATTTACTGTCTGGGACACATTGTTCTCCTTTTGGGACCTCCTCAGTGAGCGCTGTCGCACCACGTCTCCTCCGCCCACCTGAGGGCGGAGCAGGCAGCGCATCTTGGAGCCGTTCTCCAGTAACGGTCTGGATGTACGACGCAGCCAGCTAGCAACACTAGCCAGGCCTGTGGGATATGAAGTTGATGGGGATACTGATGAAGGGGTCTGCTCTGCCACACTGCTCTTCTTCTCACACAGCAGGGACTGAGGGTAGCCCCAGTTGAGCCACCAGTGTCCAGCCACCTCCTCTATGGTGGCCCTGCGTTCAGGATTCACCATGAGCATCCAGCGGATGAGTCCACAGGCGTCTGTCAGAGAGCAGGAGGAAGAAAAATGTTACGGTTGTGCTCAACAAATAAAATATGAACGCTAGCATGGGGGTTTGACGAATTTATCGTACCAACTCTAAGCACCAATATCTCAAAAGATTTAAATGAACTGCAAACATAAACAGCATGCCAATCAGCTGCGAGTAGCTGGAGATGCAAAACTGTGAGTTCAAATTTACCAGCTGGAATCACACAGGATGAATACAAACAACTCATTTGCAAAACGTTTTGCATATTGCAGGGTAACATGAGGCACGCATTCGGGTCAGCAAACCTTCCCAGAAGCTATCTCACTTTCTTGCACATCTCCGATTAGACTGAAAGTAGATTTGTCTTGAAACACAAAAGTGAGACCTTGCCACTTACGCAAGGAACTTGAGAACCCTCACAGACATTTCAAGACTCCCTCGAGACTTTGTCACCAACAGTCACAGATTGGTGAGATACTGACTTTACAGACGTGAGCAGGACAACGTCATCGTGTCAGTTTTATTGTATAGTATTGACAGAAGATCAGCCCAAAGTTCTCACCTGAAGGCCTGCTGGGTTTGCGGTAGTTTCCTGTGCTTATCTGCTGGACCAGCATCTTGTGGTTGAGTCCATCAAACGGCATGGTGCCGTGAACCAGCGTGTACAACAGCACTCCGAGAGACCAGGTGTCCACTTCCGGTCCACGGTATGGCCGTCCATTGACTATCTCTGGGGAGGCGTACAAAGGGCTGCCGCAGAACGTCTGCAGGAATTCGTCCCCGTGGTAGAGGTTGGACAACCCAAAGTCTGCAATCTACAGGAGCAAAATGTTCTAGGGTCCGCTTACTCTGTGTGTGTGTGTGTGTGTGTGTGTGTGTGTGTGTGTGTGTGTGTGTGTGTGTGTGTGTGTGCGTGTGTGTGTGTGTGTGCGTGTGTGTGTGTCTGTCTTACCTTCACATTGCTATTGGCATCTAGTAAAATATTCTCCAGTTTCAGGTCTCTGTGTACAATCCCATTCTGGAAGAACAGAAACATCAAACAAAACTTCATGTTTGGTATTACACGAATAACTTTTAAACACCCCGCCCACACAGCAGTGCATCGGTTTACATGAAACCATCTGATTTACATAAACGGTTCATTTTTTACTGGGTCAAACAGGCACATTCTTTCCAAAGTGAAGATTTCTTCCAGTACGTCAGCGACATTTCATTGTCCCCCACGCTGCAGGAGGGCATACCTTCGACTCAAGTGAGCGTTTCACAAGCCAGCAGTTTTTTTTTCAGAGAGGCTGATCATGCAGTGGTTAGTTGTGTTATGTCGTGTTTAGCTAAGATGCAACCGTGAAGATAGCGTGGTGTGCAAAACCTTTAACTCCTAAAATGAGGGTGTAGATGAGCATTTATGTGGAAACTTAAATATTTAACAAGATATTAGAATCCTATAAAGGTAACATGAGACAGCTGACACGGACAATGAGACTCATGCATTTTGTAGAGCAAACATTTACATACTCGGTTCAAAGTGCAGAACGACTGCACTAAAACATGAGCTCTAAATGTAATTGCTCTGCTCTGCAGCCCAGAAACAACCGTGTGCTGTTGGTTTGGAGGGTTCTGCTCAAACACACCCTCATTAAACTGTGAGACCATGCGTGTGTATGTGTTGAAATAGTTGGCCTTTAGCCCTAATGCTAACTGTTCTTCCCCCTGCACCGTTCTCACAGTTCAGAGCAGCAGGAGGATGGTGAATGATGCCCATTATGTAGCTTATGTAACCAGCTAGGTTGTAGCGTGCCCCAGAAAAAATAACGAGTGCAGCTCCGCGCCATCAGGCATCGACACAGCAGACAGAAACAACGGCTGAAGACCCGACGGGTACGATATACCTTCTGTAAACAGCTTTGCATCACGCTGATGTCTGACGAACGGTTACCTGATGGCAGTAGTGCACAGCAGAGACGACTTGTCTGAAGAAGTGTCTGGCATCACGCTCAGAGAGGTTCTTCTTGTCACAGATGTAGTCGTACAGGTCCCCTCGGCTGGCGTACTCCATCACTATCACAATTTTGTCCTTATTCTCGAAAACTGAAAAAAAAAAAAAAAAAAAAAAACTTTTTCGTACTGCACACTCACTGTCACGCGTATCACTTTATTGTCATAAAGATTGGACTGATTTGGGACGAGCAGCTGGCAGACACACTGATGTTGACGATGATCCTGTCTGGCGTGACGGAGGGCACGAGGGTCAGCAGCACGTTATCTCACAGAGCTGTCGGGGTACAGCAGGTTATCGCTGCCGACGTAGCCGAACGTCCGGTCTTCATCACAGAGACGTGCGTGACTAAACTCTGAATTCCCGTTTGACTGAGACGTCGTTTATCTTTGTTTTTTTCTCCCCCTTCTCTGTATTTTCCCCAGGCATCACGTTCCTTGGAGCGTGCAGCTCAAAGTTTCAGTCCCTTCTGAACAATCAGTAGTGAAAACAAAGGCAAGAGTCTTGAGTTTGTACCTTCATATATGGAGATGATGTGAGGATGACACAGAGAAGACATGATCTCGATTTCTCTGCGAATGTGCACCAGGTCCTGCTCGTCTTTGATCTTCTCCTTTCTGATGGACTTTACAGCAACCTGCAAACGGAAAAAAGGAAGGAATGTGTTAAATGTCTCAACCATTTGTAAACACTCTTAATTCTGTCAGTAATATCCGCAACTTGCTTGTTTTTTTTTTGGAGTTATTTCAAGAGGGTGTCTATACCCTTTGATCTTAGCTTCACTCAGACTAGCCGTTAGCCTATCTCTCCTGAAGGACATTAACAGAGTGCATTCAAGAAGCTGTCAGCAATGTGTCTGGGGGTTTATTTATTACTTTTGCACTGAAACACAAATCAAAATGGCCCCGTATCACTTTAGAAACAATCATCAGAAGTGAAAAACTGGTTTTACATTTTATTCAGATTAATGGGCACCAACCATCACTAAACGAGCCGCTTTTTAATCAACAAAAAATAAATAAATAAATCCTGTTGCTAAAACTTGGTCTCTGAAGGGATGAGGACAGAGAGGGCGCAAGGTCAAACATCATCTGCCGTCTGTTCTTCAGGGCCCGGAGGTTTTAGAGACAAGGCAGCATTCAGGTTTTCATGTCGGGGTTGTCTGTTTGCAGCTCAGATGCCTGGGATTCCTCTGTGTGCCGAGTGCGTCATCAGTCTACCCCGAGTTTGACGGGTGTCGTGTCCCAGCTGGTGGGACGTCCTAGTTTTATCTGTCTCTCGACCCTCAAAGCTACAGACACAGAAATGAGTAAAGCAGCGACTTTCGGCAGACAACGGCCTCCTGCTGTTAGTCACCGTCTGTCGGAGAATGCTGCTCCGAGGTCAGCGCTGGCCTTTAACACCGCGCAGACATCATTCCTGACTCTGGGAACTGTGGTTTCCTGTGTTTGTTAGCATAGCTGTCAAGACGGTCTGAAATCACACTGGTGACGACTTCACACCCACACGGAGCTTCCAGTGTGTGTGTGCGGTCTTTGTTACGGCCAGTTGGCTCTACGCTAACGGCGCCCAGCTGTTAGCTTCTTCAGTATTTCACACTAACTTTCTGTACAAACACACACAAAAATCACAAATTAAACGCAAAATTAGCCAGACTCGGTGAGACAAATTCATTGTTTTTCTGTTTTACTCACAGAACAGGACTGCAGATTAAAGCATTCTCCTTTTTAAACAAAAATGTCAAATTTCCTGACGTGAAACTCCCACAAGTTTATTCTTTCAGCTCTGAATACTTAGTTTAGCAAAAAAAAAAAACTCAACAGAGGTTATCTTGCCAGTAAGCCAGTTTGTCCATCATCACATGTTATTTTAGATCACACTTCCCCCAATCTTGGTCTTCCTGTTAATCCCTGTTTTAAATATTATTGGTAAGAAACAGGTTTGAGAAAGGTCGGTAATGACTGGTTTATAAAACGTCCATTTTCATTTTAGCCTCAGAAATGCAACGCACAAACTATTTCTACGTAATAAAACAGAGAAAACTTCTTCTTCTGTTAAAAATGCAAGTTTTAAAGCCTAAAATTCAGACAGTGTCATATTCAGGTGCAACTTGGTACAAAAAACTGATTTTAAAACTGCTTGTTACTCATTTTTATAAAGACACAAAGTAAAAAAAAACACATCTAGCTTTACAAGAAAACAAAAACATGAAGAATCAGGATTTCCACCCATGAAACAGCTATGGGAATTTCCTTTTATTCTGCATATGTTAGACGTTTCCTATGAGACAGAAGATAAGGAGGCTGCTGAGCCTGAATATGAGCCACAGAGCCTAACCACACTTATTCTGCATGAACAACTCATATTGGGAACAAACAATAAAAATTCCTTCTGCACTCATAATCCCTGACTCACTGCTTAAGGATAAGATCCTTTCACTTCAGACACATGAATCTTTTTGTTATTCAGATCTAAATAAAAGCCTGGCAGTTTATTTTTTATTTAAACATTGAAAAATTCTACATTTGTTTACCTTTTTTTAATTAAAAACTTTTTTTAAACTATAAAGTGTTTTACGTATGCCGAGGAACATAAGTAACACCCTGTGATTTGTCCAAGTTCTCCCACTTAGAAATCATGAAGGAGTCTGAAATTCACATTGTAGGTGCATTCCCCATGTTTTTTGTTAGTGACAGCATCTTAAACAACAAAGGTTGTGCACACACTGCAATCGGGATTTTGGCCCACTCCTACACACTAGATCAGTCAGGTTTCAGGGCTGTCGCTGACCAATACAGAGTTTCAGCTTCATCCAAAGATTTTCTATTGGATTCAGGTCTGGAGGCTGGCTAGGCCACTCCTGAACCACGATGTGCTTCTTACAGAGCCACTCCTTGGTTATCCTGGCTCCGTGCTTCGGGTCATTGTCATTTCCTTGATGCCCGGTTCACACTATGCAATTTTCGGCCGTCTTAGCCAAATCCCTCTTCCCGAGCAGAATCGTGACCAAAAAAAAAGTGAACGCAAGGGTGATTTGCATATCTGTGGACATACAGTGTATGGCTCTGCAACATCGTTTTGAGCCATCACAGGACCAAAGACAGCCTCCAACAGTCTACAAGCACTGCTTGAAAACCTACAACTCCTGTCTGCAACCGACCAATGAAAACACACCTTTGGGACGCCGCAGCAGCAAGATTTTGCCTCTCTGAGCTTCGGTTTCAATTTATGCTTAAAATGCAGATTATTAACTACACAAAGATTTTCATTTTTGTTAATTGCTCAAGGTAAACCAGAGTTATGCTTAAAATAATGAAACTACCTTTTTTAGACCATCAGATAACTTGTGAAAACCGAAACGTTTTCAAGAAACCAAAAGAAGAAGTCCAGTTGCCTTCATTTGAACCCTTTGGATTACCGTGACCTGGATGACTGAGAACCTTCACCAGCATAAAAAGTAAAACACAAAAACACGCGATCCCTTTGCTGATGGTGGAAATCTCACACATTCAACCGATAAGGATTTTTCAGTAGCGTTTTGTTGCCGAGTGGCAGCACCAGGTGTGATGAGCTGTCATGGAGTGGAGCTGCATGAGGAGTAAATTCACAGCAGAAGTTTAGATATTGGGGCGATGTGTGATGGATTGTTACTTCTCTGTAGTTTAGTGGGTTTTAGGGGATGAGAAGTGGCGCATGTCCAGCAGACAGCTCTGCTGTTTAGCTGGAAGACGGGAAAAGGAGACTTGCAGACGGAGTCTGAGGCCAAAGCAAAGGTTTTAAAAATGATCCTTCGTCTTTGAGGTAGATGAGCTGACTCTAAAAAGAAGTGTTGACGACGGCCTTTTAAAAAATCTTTTCCGCTTTGTTTTGGTTAGCAGTCTTAGTGACATATGCTATCGGGGCGCGCTCATGACGTAGCGTGTCGTGCTGGAACGAGACGCTGTGTGCTCTGGCTAACAGAAATCTTGCGCCGTACAGTGTGCTTGCTACCTTTCTGGAGTTCTCACAGTGGGACATGAGCAGTCCTGTGTGATGGCTGAAATACGCACAGTGTGATCCCAGCTTAATGCAGTGCAGTCATCCCATTCTCTTGGCAGAAAGGCACCCCCAAAGCATGATTTTTCCACCCTCATGCTTCACTGTAGGGTTCTTGTGACGCAACACATCCTTCTTTTTCCTCTAAACACGGAGAGTTGAGTTTAGACCAAAAAGTTCTATTTTGGTCTCACTGAACCACATGACTTTCTCCCATGCCTCCTCTGAATCATCCAGAGGGTCATTGGCAAACTTCAGACGGGCCTGGACATGTGATGACTTGAGCAGGGAAACCTCCCGTGTAATGCATGATGGTGTTGTGTTCTACCAACAGTGAACTTTGAAACTGTGGACCCAGCTCTCTTCATGTCATGGACCAGCTCCTCCTGTGTAGTTCTGAGCTGACTCCTCACCGTTCTTATCAAAGATACCCTACCAGGTGAGATCTTGCATGGGCCCCCCATCCGAGGAAGACTGACAGTCGTCTTTAGCCTATTCCATTTTCTAGCAATCGCTCCAACAGTTGATCTAGTTTCAATTGCCCAGCACTCCTTTTCAGCCTGGTGAAGGTCCACAAGTTTGTCTCTGGTGTCTTTTTACAGCTCTGTGGTCTTGGCCATGGTAGTAGTTGGAGTGTGACTGACTGTGGGGTGGACAAGTGGGGTGGAGCTCAGACAGGTGCTACTAACTTAGACGAATAAGTGGAGTAGAGGTGGACTCTTTAAAAGGCAGAGTGACAGGTCTTTGAGAGCCAGAATTATTGATGATTCCCAGGTGTTCAAATACTTATGTGCAGCAGTGCAATACAAATACATGATTTAAAAATCACCCAATGTCATTTCCCGATTTTTTTAAAAGCTGTCTCTCCCAGTGGGGATGCACTTACAATGTGAATTTCAGACCCCTCCATGATTTTGTGGGAGAACTTGCAAATTCGCAGGGTGTTCAAAGACTTTTGTTCCTCACTGTAGTTAATTGGGCTGCGCAGTGGCGCAGTGGTTAGAGCTGGTCTTGGGTTCGCTTCCCGGCCTGGGAACTTTCTGCATGGAGTTTGCATGTTCTCCCTGTGCATGCGTGGGTTCTCTCCGGGTACTCCGGCTTCCTCCCACAGACCAAAAACATGACTGTTAGGTTGATTGGTCTGTCTGAACTGTCCTTGGGTGTGAGTGTGTGCGTGCATGATTGTTTGTCCTGTGTGTCTCTGTGTTGCCCTGCGATGGACTGGCTCTCTGTCCAGGGTGTACCCCGCCTGATTGCCTGTCGACTGCTGGAGATAGCCCCCCCCCCGGCGACCCCATGTGGACAAAGCGGGTTCAGAAGATGGATGGACGGACTGTAGCTAATTGGGGGTGCATGAATGCACAAACAGCGTTACTGTTATGCAGTGAGTGGCGGATCAACACCCTCATGGATGCATGCATAGCCCCCAACCTAAATGGGTTATGCAATCAAACATATGAACTCAGACAATAGCTGTGGAGAATAATGCAGGATGGAGCGCACTTCTGTGTTGAGTCGGATTACAGATTATCTCACTGCAGAGGCTGATTTCTCTGATAAATGATATTAGTTTAGGGTGAAACCAAATCTAAATCCCAGACAGTTGTTTCCTCTGAAGGGTGTGTGGACAAGACTGGACTCGTACCCCTGCATGTTTTCGGCCAATGCTGGCAGGGAAATTCCTGATAATTCACTCACTTCCTTGAGTTGAAGCACTTTCGCTCACGTCAGACGTTTATCTTTTAAACAGCATAAACATCTGATAAGCAACACAAAACTACTTGGGTTTTATTTTTAGTAACTGACCTGGTTTAACTCTGAGCGACTTTGTTTCTGCTTTGCCTGTACTTTTAGTTTCCTTTGGGTTATTTTTTTTTATTATCACACTGTTGGAAAATTTTAAATGCAAATTATAAATTGTGTGAAATTTCTTGAAATGTGCACAAAATGTAAAAGGCAAGTTTGAGGGGTTTAGTTTATTGAAGGTGATTTTAAAGTCACTTTTAAATCGTAGTTTTAATTTCTTTAAAATTGTTGTAAATTCTGCTGAAATATTTCTAATCTTCAACCCAGTCTAAGCGTTAAGAGTGTAACTTCAAACACATTTTTTAAATACTTGAAGGTCAGACAATGTTTAGGGACATAATCTTCAAAAACACATGTCTTAAGTTGTCTAACCTCCTTTATGTGCCTTTTAGGGGCTTATCTCAGACATTTTTCTACTATGAATGCTTCACATTCCCCCTTGGGTCAAAGGGAACAGGAATTCACCCGGAAGGCCAGCCTTAATTCCCACTTTTGTTTCTGAAACTTTGAAAGAAAATGACTACATTTCCTGGTTTGAACTTCCCCCAGAAGAAATCAGTTTCAGTTATTCCAACACAACTTTCTGATAAGTTTCACATATTTTTCCTCAGGCACAGGAGCTCATTTGTGCTATTATCGCACAACTAGAAGACATTTATTGGAACCTCCTTTGACTTCTTATCTTAACTCTGATAAAGGTGGTGGGAATACAATGCTCAGATTATTTTAGATGTGATGCTATTCAGTGCGTCTAGTGATTAAAAAGGACTGGGCTATCAACGCATGATGTTAAAATAAACTTGCGTATCAGAAAGCCTGTTTTTAGATCTTTTTTACATTCCAGCGACACGTGATGACTCTCACTGAAGTGAAACCGCAGATTAAAAAGGCAACAGACCTGATGGACTAAAAATAATCCCGCAGGTCTAAACAACAGGTGGCAAGGAGGAGCGGCGGCACAAACACTCGCGTGAAACGGACTGCTGACCTGTCGTCACGATGAAATACTACTACTTCTAATAATAATAATAATAATAATAATAATATCAGCTGTATCTTACCAGCCTCCCGGATCTCTCCCTGGCCTTCTTCACCTTGCCGTAGGTTCCTTTCCCCAGAGTCTCCAGAAACTCGTACCTGTGCTTCAGGTTGTGTTTGTGGTGGTGCCTCTTCACCGCATGCTTCCTCAAGGGCACCTGGGACGGAGATCCCCCACAAGGAGGGTCTGAAACTCCTCCGGCAGACGGGAGACTCCAGCCGTCCATGCCGACGCAGACAGCGCTACTGTCTCTACTTTCGTTGTGCTTTTGGTCGCAGCAGGTGTCGCTTGTAAACAACATTCCTGAGTCCGGAGCTACCTTGATTATTTTAAAATCGCCAGGTTCGGTTGGGTGTCATTTATCACGACAGAGTCCGCCCAGCCCGGCCTGATTAAAGTGACTTGCTACGACTAAATTGTGAGGAGGACATGAAGATTAAGGCCAGCAAGAGGAGCCGGGCTGCAGGTACTCTGCGTGCGGGCGGAGACTGAGGGAAGCCCCGCCCCCTGCCAGACAGAGGAGGAGTTTCAGGTCGCGCGCCGGAGACATTGTTTTTCGCGGGAGCGCACATCTCACTTCAACCAGTAAGATCTGAGCTGAATATGTTACTTATCCTTGTACTTCCTGAAAAAGGTTTGGGGCAGACAAATCAACGAAGTTTCACATTTAATTGAACACGTTTCAAATGCACCTTTGTCAAAGTGTGTCAAGATAGTAATCTTTTTCTTCTAACAACAATGACAGTTTGTACTACAAGTCTGCTGTGAGTGCAGATGAAACACAACATAGGTGAGAAAGCATTTAGAAGAAATGTGTATGCCCCTAAGTGTCCATTCTGGTTAGGAAACAAATTAATCGTTTTATTTTGTAGTAACTTGAGAATGATGTACAAATCAGAAATGGAACTTTAATTTTTGCATTTTTCTTCTTTATTTTCATTTTTAACAGCTTAAGAGGGACATTGTGTATTAATGAACATTTAGTATAGCAAAATGAATGTGTTGTGTGTATTAGTTTATGTAGCTAGTCATCCTATATGAATATGTCCAGATTCAGCCACTAGAGGTCAGCAAAAGCCACCTTATGTTTGAATTTGGGTTAATTGATCTGATTTAGACCTGTTCAATGAAACCAAGACAAAACAACTCATTTATAATATAATCAGTTAAAGCATTTTCAGTGTTTCATCTTCTATTCATCCTATTCTATTTCATAGTACATAAAATAAACGAAGCATGAAAAACAGCTCAGACCAGGTTAATGGATGTCAGACAGTCTCCTTCTGATAGGATGCTTTAAAAAGCTCTTTCACACATCATTCCCGATTGACCCCCTAACCCATCGGACAGAGACTTTGTTTACGTATGTTTACTGCATTACTACATTTAATGAAATGTTAGATGGCCGAAACAGAAAGGGAGCCTGATTTAACCAGGATCAATAGTATTACTCATACCACCATGGTTATTTATTATCTGGTAGAGGATCCACATCTCAGAAAAGGTTTTTGACGGCTGAGTCTCAGACAGGCAAAGTGCTCAGTCACAGCATGCGATCAGACCCGTTTCAGAGACGAGTCTTGCATATGAGCACTATAAAGCAGTGATTGGTAACTCATGCAGGACACTGTAAAATCCTGGAAAACAAAGAACTAAACTCACAAAGAGGAAACCTTTTAACGCAGATTTCTGCTGATAGCAACTGACTTTTTTGTGAATTATTTAGCAGCAGCATGAGTTCAGTGCAGATGTGTTAATTGTTCAAATGCGCAGATTTTCTAATTCATAACACATTTACTAATATTAGCCTGTTTGCTATTTGTCATATTTAGACTGAATGCTGAAAATAATTATTTTCCTGTTTCTCTTCATTCTAAGTTTCAGTATATTTTTATTTTTCTGCATCTGTACGTTGTTTGGAATCGGGTCACTACTGGTTCTACAATTTCAACAAATTTCAAATCAAAACATTGTGCTTGTTTTTCCTCTTTCCTGCTGTGACCTTTTGTAATTCTGACAATTATAAATTTCAAGTGATAAAATTTATTCTGTATTTAAAGGGAGGCTAGGCAGTCATGGCTTGCTTTTTAGCCCCCCCCCCCCCCCCCCCCCCATTAGAACCGAAAGCAAAACCTAAATCCTTGCTTTTAGTTAGTCTTTTTAACACCTTAATCTAACAGCTGAAATGTCTCCCCAGCTTTCATCAGTGTCTACAGAGGTGGTTCATCACTAAATTAAACAAATCAGCTGTGTTCAAGATTTAAAACATGCAGGAAACATGCTGGAACCAGACTGCAGTGCCAGATATGTTGGCTCCAATTTTTTCTGCCAAGACGCAATCCCAATACTCATATTGCGCTGTGCTAATTTAAAAAAACTTCATATAAACTTTCATACAAACCTAACAATTATTTGAAATACATTTACATTCACTCCTGCTTTGTCTAAAACATTCATAGCATCAGTTAATTGTCAATGAACGACATTCATTTGAAAATACATATTTTCAAAAGAGGCTCTTGGGTCTTTTCTCCCACAGCAATGGATTGTGGGTAATACCAATTAAGTGAAGTGCGCATCAAGGCTGCAAAAGGGGCATAACCACAGACACATTTTTGACTTGGGTGGGGGGGGGGGGGGGGGGGCGCAACCGGCATGAGGACCGGGGGGGATCTTTACAGTAAGTACACAAAAAATATGTGTAAAACTACAGCCTAGAGGCTCTTTTATGCAATGTCAGAAATGCAGAACTGTCAAGTACCCAGGTGGCAGGAACGGCCAATCAAAATTTAGCAAGTATCTGCAGAGCCAATAGATGAGTTTATGGACAGTTCTAAAGGGAAACAGGCTTCAACACAAGACGTTGTTTTCCACTTGGTCCTAGTGCAACCAATGTCTATTTAATATAGCGTAATATTGTTTTTGGACGGTTAAAAAGTGCAGGAGACAAAACTGACTTTGGAAAAAGTGTGTGTGTGTGTGTGTGTGTGGTGGTGGTGGTGGTGGTGGGGGGTCTTGTAAAGGGTTATTTTAGCTCAGACTGGCTCAAGAAAATGATCTGAAAATATAAAAAGTTACATAGTGTGTCTTTAATTGCCAAATGCATTGAAAACCTTTCAGGTCCTTTCAAATTTCAAACTCAGTTTCTTAATCCACTGATCTGCTATTATCTCGTCCAACCACTTATCTTAACCTAATTTTTCACAGTTCAGCTCAGTTTCTGCTTCACTTCAGGTCTTCAGTAATTAAAGCTAATTAGCTTTCAACCTGTAGCCTTTTTCTGCTAGAACTGTACATTTCTTGTTTCTGTAGTTTTTATCATATCAAAACTTGTAAATTAACATCAAATCAATCAAATCAAATGAAAGAAACTTCATTAATCCCAGAGGGAAATTAGAGTTTCAGTACACACAATTCAGAGATCAGACACACATGGGCAAGACACATGACAAGAATTCGTGACTGTGGTCATTCGCAACCCTGAGTCGCACTACCTTAATAGAGATTAGAGGGTTACATGAGGGTTGGTTCAGGTGGAGGGAAAAAAGGCACTTCAGAGTTACCCTCCCCCAGGAGGGCAGCTTTGCTCTGCAAAAAAAAAAAAACCTCAGACAGATATGCAACAGACTTCAGACAACACAACATAAGTGTCCACTAGGTGGGGTAGTGGGTTGGGACTATCCCCACTTCAGTTCCTGCAGCCACAAGCAGTGCATTTCACCTCAGTGTGGATAGGGGGGGAGCATTGAGGGTTGGAGGGTTGCAGTGACCCTGGAACGTTTCAGCGGCCTTCCCGCTGTCCCGCCCAGGCTGAGAAATGAGACAGAGTTGAGTTGCCATAGCGACGGCACATTCCACATATCTTCTGAGGGAGTTTTTGCTGGAGCCTTGCAGGCTCAAGGGCGCCAGATTCCCATTAGAAATTGTTTTGGGGTCAGACAGAGATAATTTCCTCTCTGTCTTACAGTTTGTTGGTCCTCAACCTCTCAGAATCCCAATAATGTACTTTAATCCATCCCAATCTGTGCTGATTTGTCCACTCTATCCTTGATGGCATCCATCTTTTGTGCTAATAATGAATCTCGGCCAAAGTTCCAAGCTTATGATTCATCTCGACAATTATGTGAGTGTGAATTCACAGCGTGGTGCAAACCATCTCTGAGCTCCGGGATCAGGCCAATAGAGCTCCGGGAGTTTATGTCACTTCTCCCGGCATGCAACAGTTCAAATCGAAATGGCGCCATATTGGCAGGTAGAAGCCCGCAGCTGGACTATTTGTTATTGTCAGAAAACTCAATCAAACGGGAAATATGGTAGATTCCTGTTGTGCCCCAGGATGCAGAACAGGCACGGACGACATAAGGAATGAGCCATCTACAGGATTCCCCAAGATCCGGAGCGCCGCAAACGTTGGATCATTGTAATAAAACTCGCTAGTGACCGGTGTAAAATGAAACTGTGGGATCCCGAGAGTAAAGGATTTCGCTTATACAGCGACCGCTTCATATCAGGTACTTAAACCAACGTTTCCTCAACTGTGTATGGTATTTATTTTAACTGCTTTTATTACGATTCTGAGTGGGCTTCCTAAACTTATTTTGGTGTGGCTTTTTCTGTCTTATTACTCATAGCAACAAGTAAACATCACGTAAAACGTTGCCTCGTGAGTTCTGTGTGCTGCCGTTTACGTGTTTTATGATCACAGCAATTAACAGGCTAAGCTGTATTTAATTTTTAAGCAATGGTTGATCAATTGTCAGATCACACATAAAAAGCACTTTGGATTGCTATTTTCTGTCTCACCGAGACAGATCTCAGACAGATCCTGAGACGCTCCGGCCTGACATATTTATTTTATTCACGGAAAACAAATCAAGCTAGTGATTTCTCTTGGCGTTCAGTTTATACATTCAAACAGCACAGCACTCTATTTAAACTACTTACGTGTAAATCTGTTATTTGTCCATCAATTTTCATCCGCGTATCCGGAGTCGGGTTGCGGGGGAAGTAGCGTCGAGAGTCCCAGACTTCCCTCTCCCCAGCCACTTGAGCCAGCTCCTCCGGGTAAATCCCAAGGGGTTCCCCGGCCATGTCCGGTGTAGTCCGCTCCGACAGCTTCTGGTGTTTTTAAAAAGTATCCCAGAGGCACGGTAAGGGTCGGAGATGTTTAGTCTATTTAATTTCTGACTATATAAAACGATTTCTTCGGTTTTAAAGTGTGAAGTAAACTCCGACGAAGTAAAATCCAAGCCGGTCCCATTCACGTTCATGGTTACGAGCTGTGTTTGTTTAGCTTCTTTTACCTGCCAATATGGCATCTACTAACTGAGAGTCACGTGGGGTCCGGAGCTCTATATTCCTCGACAGCTCGTTAATTTTCCGGTAAGCCAGGTAGCCTCCAAGGCCAATGAGCAGGAAACCTGACACCAACACCACGAATATCCACACATCTTCAGCACATCTTCAGAGTCCTCCACAGACAGCTGAGAAAGACAGAAAAAGTTCCACTGTTTCCAGGAGTCCATGATGTGTCCAACTGGGTCTGTCGTGGAGGGGCATCCGGGAGCCCCTTCTCCCGTTCTCATCGTTGAAAAATTTTTATCAATCGCGTTGAGTGACCAACTGACCAGATCCATTTTTAGTGAATTTCAGTTTCCATTTTCCAGAAAAAATGCAGAAGCAGCCATGCACCCAGCACACACAGACAGACAAAGGGCCTTGAGGAGAAGATATGGAGGAGAGGAGGAAAAAAGCATCTGCACCCTCCAAGAGTCGGAAGAAGAAGAACCTATGCATCCACAAGCAGAAAAGGATTTTTCCACATATTAGAAAATTTATATTTAAGTGATAGGTTTCATCTAGATATGGAGTAGCAATGTTTAGATGTTATTTTCACCACATTATCACAAGATAAAGCTGTTTCTGTGGTGAAAATTGTTTATTCATGTCATTATCTTGAGAAAACAGGTTAATATGTTTAGTTATATGATTTAGAAAATAGTTTTTCATGATAAATATGCATTATTTAGAAATAACAATAAACACTATAGTAAAGGAGTAAAGCAATTAAACTGACAATAACATCAGAACCATTATTTTCGTCTTTATAATCATCTTGTGATCACTAGAAAACATGAGCCTGATTTCTTCAGATAACGAGACAAAACAGTCTGATTTTCTCCAGATAATGAAATAGTGATTTGGAGAAGATTGCTAACTGCAGGCGCGGATGCTTGCACATCTGTTCACAACAGCAAAAATAAAGTGAATAGAAATGGTTGTTCGGAAACTGGCCTAGCTAGTAGTGGTGTGAGCCTACATTTCCCAGATAGCAGCGCGCCACCTAGCCCCGCCCATTTTAATCCCTCGCTCTGTGGTCTGAATTTTTGTTTTTGCTGTGATTGCCTGCTCTTTGCTCAGCTATGTGACTCGATTCGGAGACACACCTCGTCCTGCGACAAACCTATCTGCTCTTCCTTCAGCTCTGAAAGGCGGAAAAGACGCTGTTAGCTGTGTTGTCGCTCTCCAGCAGAGGTGGAGGATTTATTCTGGCTTCTCCTCGCGCCATATTCTCTCCGGTTAGGAGCCTTTTCCCCACGGAGCTCGTTGGGAGAGGACCTACGATGTTTTGAGGCTGTTTTTTGTTCATGTCAGTTGGCTGCATGGACCGGGCAGCTGTTCTCTGGGCAGTTTTTATTAATTTGAAGAGCATGTTTGCAGCGGCAGGCCAAGGTGGAGACGGACTGGAGATGTCCTCAGGCTAGCAGCGCTAACGTCTGCTGACCATAGCTAGGTCGCAAACATTTAGAGTTAGCTTAGTGGTTGGAACAACATCCCAGTCTCCAGAGGGTGCCTTTAAAACGCCACAGTTTCATATTTCCCACTGTATTTTTAGGACAACGAATAAATAAGTAAATATGTAACTTAATGGATGTTTGTTGCGTGAAACAACTCACGTCCATCTCTGACCCCAGAGACTAAAGGTACTGTTTACTAATGATACACTCACGTTAGAGATATTTATTTCTACACCACCATTCATTGAAGTATTGATTTGTTTAACAAAGCATCGCCAGGTGGGAGGACAACATGATAACGAACTAGTTAGTAACCAAATAAGAGGTGTGATAAGAGGACGATCGTCTGCTTGAAGCATTAAATCACATCAAGGCGACCTGTTTACCACCATGGAAGGAAACGTACAACAACAAAAAACACCCCCTTTAGCCCGGGAGCTAACGAGAGTGTTCAGCAGCTACAACAAACACTCCATACTGCTGAAGAAGAACCTGAAGGAAACTCACGTCTTCTTCCGAGAAATCAGACAGAACTACAGCAACGCCTGTGCGTCAACCATCAGCTCAGATTCAGCGTCTCTGGAGGCAGGTGAGTCTGAACACATGTGCCTCAGCAACATCTGTCAAATCAGGTGCCTGACCATTTCTAATCCTGGATCCAACTGTTTTAGCCAGAGGTAAAAATAATAAGAAATGGTTGCTGGTGCCAAGTTGCATGCTGAAGGGATAAATTCATTCATTCCAGCCATGGAAGGAGATTAAACCCCCTCTGAAAAGCACGAGAAGACTTAAAGAGCTTCAAATCGTGCTAAGGTTTCTGCGCAAGTTGGTTGAAAATCAGAAATTCTTCTCTTTTATCTGTGCTTCTGTTTGTATTCGGTTAACTATTCACTCCTCTCTGTGTGCATGTGTTTATTTATGTGATACAAACCCATGCTGAGAAACACCAAACACTGGATGTTTATTTAAGAGATGCGTCTGCTCAGAGAGGAATGGTGATCTGCATGATCAGAGATGAGAAAGATCGTTTTTATTTCAGTGTTGAATTAACTGTTGGCCTGGAGATCTTCTGACAGCAGTGGAGAAAGTCAACAGAGAATTTCTAGTTTTATATTTAGCTTCAACCCCCTTCATTGCTTCTGCATTTAGGTTCTCATTAGAATATTAACTTTAACTAGCAAATGTTCATCGGCGTCAGAAACAACCAGGATCTGTGTCTGGGTTTCTGTGCTCACCACTGCAGCACACTGTGGCCACTAGCCAAGCCATTGCAGCCATGAGCATCGTACAGTCATCAGTTCAGGTACAAACCATCGGTACAAACACACCACCAGGTCATGTGACTGGAACAAAGCGACTAGAGTGGGCAGTCCTAGGATTGTCGTTTATGAGTCCAATAGCATAGGGGAAGAAACTGTTCTTATGGCGAGAGGTTCTGGTTCGAATGGATCTGAGCCTCCTGCCAGATGGGAGAGAGTCAAAGAGACTGTGTCCAGGTGACACGGGTCAGCTGTTATTCGACCTGCACCCCTCAATATCGTGGAAGTGTTACAGCTCCTGTATGGAGGAGAGTTTGCAGCCAATGACCTTCTCAGCATAACGTACAACACGCTGCAGCCTCATCTTGTCCCTGGTGGTGGCTCCAGCATACCACACAGTGATTGAAGAGGTGAGGATGGACTCGATGGCTGTGGTGTAGAACTGCCTCATCAACTGTGCTGGCAGGTTGAATTTCTTCAGCTGCCTGTTGGTGCTCAGGAAGCGACATGTGCCCACCATCATGATGGGCGTCAGACAGGGTAATTTTTTTTTGGGGGGGGGGCTGTGTGCGTCCTAAAAGTCCACAACAACCTCCACTGTCTTCTGGGTGTTTAGCACCATGTTGTTGTGGCTGCACCAGGATACCAGCCTTTCCACCTCCATAGGCAGACTCATTCCCATCAGGGATGAGTCCAATGATGGTGGTGTCGTCTGCAAACTTGATAAGCTTGACAAACTCGTGGTTGGAGTTGCAGCTGTTGGTGTATAGGGAGAAGAGCAGAGGGGAGAGACAGCCCATGTCATGATATCCACTCGGCTGTAAAACCCAACCATGTTTAGGGGCTGATGGGTTTCTGATCCAGGAGCTTTGCACAGTTGTTTATGCAAAAATAAAAGGGGGGTTTAATGGATTATGATGATCATTCTCTGCATTTTCACAAGATAAAAGGGTTTGCATATCACTTTGTCTTTGGGGCGACGGTGGCCCGGGAGTTAAGTGCTCGCCTCATAATCAGATGGTTGCAGGTTCGAGTGTCGCTGTGTCCTTGGTTGGGCTAGACACTTAACCCACCCACAGAATTGCCTAAAAATGGTAGACAGGTCAAAAATCAGCCCTCAGAACCATGACTGGTGCATCTTTATTTTCTTCACAGAACTTCTGCTGCCTGTAAAATAATCCTATCTAAACTTCACCTGTTTAAATAAATGTGTAAAACGCAGTGAAATGTACTTATATAGTACTTTTAAATGTACATTTAAACGGTCACTATTCTGTTACATTGGTAATTTGATTTCTTGGGTTTTACTGTAGTTTCCACTTTCTGTTTTGCCACCATGATTTTTACAAACCTCTTCATGTCTTTTAGCATTTCAGACATCATCATCTAAACCGTCTGTGGGCATCAAGGGGAGCAAGCGTCCATCAGATAATCATTAGACAAATCTATTATTATAATGGAGAGCATTGATTGATGTACAACACATAATTACCTGTGAATTATAACCATGTTTACTTTGCACATTGATGATGCATTTCCAAATACACCAAGCAATCAGGGTTAGTTGCCCAACTGTTGCTTAACTTTCAGGCCTTCTGATTGGTCAGAAAAAATAACCTCTGGTTGTCTCTTCAGGAGCCTTTGTGTCATGTATTTTTTATTTGTCTGATACACTATTTACAGCATAAACCACATACTTCTAATTTGTTCAAACCGATTTAAAAATCGTGTTTGAGTAATGAAACCATAAGGATGTACAGTGGGTACCGAAAGTATTCAGACACCCATCAATTTTTCACTCTTTGTTATTGTGCAGCCATTTTGTAAAATTAGTTCAATTCATTTTTTCCCTTATTAATGTACACACAGCACCCCGTATTGACAGAAAATCACACAAGTTTAGAAATGTATGCAGATTTATTAAAAAAGAAAACCGGAAATATCGCATGGTCCTAAGCATTCAGACCCTTTGCAGTGAAGTGACATTTAACTCGGGTGCTTTCCATTTGAAAGATGTTTGGGACGACCAGAACCCTTTCTAGAGCAGGTCATCTGGCCAAACTGAGCTACTGGGAGAAGAGCCTTGATGAGAGAGGTAAAGAAGAACCCAAAGACCGCTGTGGCTGAGCTCCAGAGATGCAGTGAGGAGATGGTAGCCTGGCAAGCTAGACTAAATAAATGCATTATTTAGTCTGGCAACGTTCTATTGACGGCTCTCGGTTGTGGGGCGGGTTCTACCGTTGTCTTTCAAATGATCTCCGCATGCTACTGGACAATGAAAGTGACATACTCTTTTTCACTGTTGCATCATCCCACCCACCAGGCATATAGAGTGCCCTGATTGGCCCACAAAGTGGATAAAGCTCTGTGATATGTTCACTAAGCAGATAGAGCACTATGATTGGCCCACCATTATGGACCAATCACTAGGGCTGGGGGTAAACGATTATTTTTAAAACGATTATTCTGACGATTATTTTATCGAATAGTCGACTATTCTAATGACTATTTAGAAAATTAATCTAATGATTATTTTTCTATTGCACAATTAACAAAAACCAGAAAATCTCAAATAAATTCCTCAAAAAAATTGATAAATTCTTACTGTAAGAGAATAAACACTACAGGCCTTCCATTTTGTATAACACTGCTTTTATTGTGTTGCGGTTGGTTATGTTCTGGTGACGTGTAGAACTTGGGAGTGCAGGCTGCTGCCTGAGAGGTGGTAGAAGAGTGAGTGTCTCCATGCTGCTTTGTTTTGGTCACTTATGTGCGTGAGGCGAGTGGTGTTACGGGTTAAACCAAACTCAGGTGATATTTTACACTAAACCGAAAACCCACAACACTCTAAATGTAATAAAAGGGAGATCTACACCACAAAAAAGATGAACTCTAAACCAAAACGTAACAGCTTATCCCAACGCAAGAAGCTGTTAGCGAAGATGCTAACAGTAGCTTTACCAACGTTAAGTTCAAGTTACCAAGTTTAAATAAACCAAAAACACCCAGCAGCAAACAGACCAGCACGGAGGAGAGACTGCTACCACCAAAACAGCTCTCCTCATGTCTGAAAGAAGCTCCTTAATGAAGGGAGAAGCGCTCCCGGTGACTTTCTACATCTGCGATAGACACGAAGCAGCGCATCTGACCCCGGAAGTTGTTGTCCGTTGCCGGGAGACGAAGGGGCAAAACAGGAAAATAATCTAGTAGTGGACGGACGTTGTTCCGGGTCTTCGGTATTTGGCGGAGATGTTAGTGAAGGCGGAGAAGAGAGCGAACTACAGGAAAAACAGGCAGATTCCTCCTCTATTTACAAACTCCTGGGGATGCAACAAGTGGGCGCGGTGCGTCGACTTCCGGATCTGACGTTGACAAATTTTTAGAATCGAGCCGTCGACTTCGTCGAGGCTTCGCTACAGCCCTACCAATCACAGCTCTTTATGTGTTTGAAACCCCTCTAGAGAGCTGTTATTGGCCAGCCAGAATCCTGTTGGGGCTGCAGAGGTTCCAGTGGGGCGTTCCTAGACCAAACTTTGCAAAGCAAGAATTTGGTCTAGTTCACTAGGCTAAGGAGATGGAGAATGTTGTAGAAAGTCAACCATCACTGTAGCCTTCCACCAGTCAGGACTTAATGGCAGAGTGGCTCATCAGAAGCCTTTCCTCAGTGCAAGACACATGAAGGCCTGCATGGAGTTTGCTAAAAAAGACACCTGAAGGACCCTGAGATGGTGAGAAATAAGATTCTCTGGTCTGATGAGACCAAGATGGAACTTGTTGGCCTTAATTCTAAGCGGTATGTGTGGAGAAAACCAGACACTGCTCATCACTTCTCCAATACAGTCCCCACAGTGAAGCATGGCGGTGGCAGCATCTTGCTGTTGGGGTGTTTTTCAGCTGCAGGGACAGAATGATGAAAGGGATATCCTGGACAAGAACTTTCTCCAGAGTTCTCAGGACCGCAGACTGGGCAGATGGTTTACATTCCAACATGACAATGACCCTAAGCACACAGCTAAAATAACAAAGGAGTGGCTTCACAGCAACTCTGTGACTGTTCTTGAATGGCCCAGCCAGAGCCCTGACTTAAACCCAATTGAGCATCTCTGGAGAGACCTAAAAATGGCCGTCCACCAACGTTCACCATCCAACCTGACACACCTGGAGAGGATCCCCAAAGCCAGCTCTAAGAAACTTGTTGCATCTTTATCAAGAAGATTCATGACTTTATTAGCACAAAAGGTGCTTCCACTAAATACTGAGCAAAGAGTCTTTATTAAGAAATCTGCATACATTTCTAAAATTCTGTTTTTCTGTCAATATGAGGTGCTGTGTATGCATTAATGAAGAAAAAATGAATTTAATTGATTTTATCAAATAGTTGCAACATAAACGAATGAAAAATTGACAGTTTCTGAATACTTGCCTTCCCCTTTGTAAATTAAAGGTATGGTGGAAGTTGTTTCTGAATTTCAGGAAATAAGTGCTCTCTCCACGTTTAAAACAAAAATGCGCCTGAGCCAGAACGCCCAGTTATCCTCATGCACGCTCTGTTTACAAGTAGCTGCCGGCCTTTCGGCTAACTTCTTCTAGCAGTAATCTGAAATGAATTTCTCCAAATAGCATGCCAAACTTTAGCTTACCTGTCGAGCAGAAAACCAGCGACAGAGGCGTCTGTGGGAAGACCAACCTTCACTTTGCGCATGTGTGGGAAGGGAAAACTACCCAGCAACGAGCACGTCAACGGTGGTCTTGTGTGAATTGTTCACCAGAATGATTGACAGTTATCCTCCCCTCAACCTTTAACTACTAATTTGGATTGACACATTTTCTGATTGAAGTTGAACTCTGTAACCCTCCAATGTGGTTGCTCCTAAAATATTTTCAGATGTTTTCATGCTAAAATCCTGGCATCACAAACTCGTTGTGGGCCAATACTGACTCTAAAAATTGTCGTAATGTTAATTTGGTTTTGGGGGGTCATGATAACATATTAGTGGAGCTTGTGATTTAAATCTGTAATATTAAGGTTATTATCCAGATTGGATCAGTCTAAGAGCTGAAGTTCTTTTATGGATGGGGGTGTCAAACTCAAATTCACACTGGGCCGAAATGAAAATCTGGGACGAAGTCGCGGGCCAAACTTAAAATTTTTTGAAAAAGTGACGTCAAATTTGCACATTTTCTTTATCAACATATACAATTTTGAACCTTTTAATTTGGAAAGAAACTTATTTTTGCATTAAAACTGAATGTGCAATAATCAAATTACACACGAGCAAGTCAATTTTAAATAAAACGCATCAGTGGTATTCATTACTTGTGGTATATTCAGAATTTTTTTAATCTATTTGTGTTTTCTTGTTTATTCATTTTTCCTATTTTTTATTCTCCTTTTTTTCTCCTGTAATAAGTGTCATCGCTGCTGTGACATCTAGCTTTCCCCACTGAGGAACAATAAAAGGATTTTCTATTCTATTCATCTATCTGCAGCACTACAGATAAACTGCAAAACGACAGCAGCCACAGAGTCATGCTGGTTTGAGCGTGTCGCTGCTCGCTGGTGTTATATCAGCTCTGTCTGGATGTTAGTTGGAAAACTTTCTCCTTCAGTCGTGAACACATCACTGAGCGGTTAAAATCTCCGTTTCTGGGCTTCAACGTTGGCAAATAGCTGAGTAAACTCGGCGCTGAGCGAGAGGAGTGTTTAGTTTGTCCGAGACAGCGGAGCTGCAGACACCAGCAGCAGACGCTGGAAAAAAAACACAAAGGAGGGGGCACTTCGGCTTCGCGCTAACGCCGTAAGGCATCATGGGAGTTGTAGTCTTTGCGGTAAAATCGGCCAGCGGTTCAGTTTTAATATATTTTTGATATTTATCTCGCGGGCCACATCTGTCCCGCGAGCCTTGTGTCTGACACGTGATTTAAACAGTGAAGTAAAGCAGTCCGTTTCTGACCTGAGTTTGACTTGACTCAGTGTGAATGTTTGATGGATTTATCTAGTTTGACAAAAAGGCTCGTTACATTTTTGTCATTAGCTGCAGCATTAAAACCTCATGATGGGTCCAAAGGTCAGATGAGGAAACATATGGTAGGTTTGTGTTAAAGTGAAACTGTGTTGGTGTCTGCTGCTGTTGTTGCCTCTTTGTTAAATAATTGTCTTAGATGGTGACTCAGCATCCCAGAGGATTATGTCTAATTTTACAAGAGCTCAACTGAATCTTCTAAGTGGTCCACATGTTGGAGTTTGACCTGGAAATTAAAATAAACCCACAGAATGATTCCAGATTATTAATAATTTATGATTTATACACTGAATTTACTCCCCAAATGTAACAGTGCCGACAGTTCACAGGCACAACAACTTACATTTGTTCATTTATTTTCTCTTTTAATCTCCCACTCACCCAACAGTTCAGCTTAGCTGCATCTCTTTCCCGAGTCATGAAGAAGAGTTCCTACGCAGCACCGTGGGCGCTGCCCCGTACATCCTGGTTCTGGGCCAGGACTGCGCTGCCCGCTATCAGCTGCTCAACTGTCTCCTGGGGGAGAGGTTGTTGCCGCTGGGCACGGAGCTTGGAGAGGCCTGCCATGGAGTCCAGGGGATCATCTGTAAGAGGAGGAAGCTGTGTTTCACCCATGGGAGACAAACGCGGCTCAGCTTGGCGCTGCCCGGTCAGTACGAACTTGTGCACCAGTTAGCTGCTAACCGAGGCCGGTGGGACACGGTTCCCCAGGAAGACCTGGAGATTCACGAGGAGTGTGAGGACCCTGCTCACAGGCTGGCAGAGCTGGAAATCACTCTGCACCATCCTCTGCTTCAGGTAGGCCATGGCTTCACACCACATCCTCAGTCTGACACAAACCTGGAGCCAGACAGAGCTCTAAATCCTTTTCATCTGTCTGTTCATGAACCATGACACTTTAGAGGGATTTTCTGCACTTTTGGTTGAAAATTTTCCACCGATTATTGATTTATAGTTGGAAGGTGTTGATAAAAGCTGAAGGTTTGTGACATAAAGTGGCATCTTTAGTTTTCACTGAAGGACATTTTCCTGAGTTTGATCAGACAAAAGGCTGTTTAAATCTCAGTTCTTGACGTTGGTGGACCAGATCCTCAACATTTGTATATTTAATATAATCTTTGCAACAGAACAGATTTATTTACTTATAACAATATTATTTTTGTTTAGGTTCATAGTAACCTTGTTTTGATCCTTGCTGTTGCCTATCTTGACCAAGTCTTCCTTAAAAAATAAGTTTTAATTTCAATGAAATCTTTCTGGTTAAATAAAGATTAAATAAATTAATTCTATATAAAAGAAAAAAAAGAATCAAACTGGCCCTCAGGAGCACTGGATCGTTTCACAGTGGCCTGGCCCACAAATTATTCGACCATTAGCAATTGGCCATGCCCTTCTTTGCCTGAGTTAACCAAACTAGTTAACCCTATGAAGACCTCTCCATGCCCCCTCGACATCTTACCCTTTTCCTTGTTTGAAAATGCTTTTCAGTCCATCGGTCCCAGCGTGCTCTCTATAATTAATGCTTCTCTGGTCTCTGGTCAGGTCCCTGCTTACTTTAAGAACGCTGTAATCCACTCGCTTCTTAAAAAACGAGTCTTGACCCCTCTCTCCATAGCAGCTTCAGACCCATCTCTAAACTTCCGTTCATCTCCAAGATCTTGGAAAAGGTTGTGGCTAAACAACTCACAGCTGCTCTTGATGAACATAACATCTATGATAGCTTCCAGTCAGGTTTTCGTAGAGCTTTTTCTACTGAAACAGCTCTTCTTAGGGTCTCTAATGACCTTCTGACCCACAGTGATGCAGGGGACTGTTCTGTTCTGGTCCTGCTGGACCTGACTGCAGCCTTTGACACTGTTGACCATCACCTGCTACTGGAGAGGCTGGGTGAGTGGGTAGGCCTGTCTGGAACTTCTCCAGAGTGGTTCTCCTCTTATCTGTCTGAGCGTTTATTCTCTGTGGTCGCTGGGCGGACACTGTGCGACTTTTTCACTCGTAGCACTCGGCTTCAGCTCAAACTGTACGACTTCCTCGCAGGGCAGATCTCACAAGTCATGTGCTCACACTGTACGACCCAGTTCTCGGATGCAACCTGACTGTTCACACTGTACGTCTGATAGCAACACGTCGGGCCTAAAAAATATGCTAGAAATAGCAGTTTTTACACAACACGTCAGACGTTGTCCTTCGGGAGTGCTGCAGGAGGACACACAGGGATTTATGGAGGTTGGATGAGGAAAACGAAATAAAGAAAGTAAATCTGTGTTTTGTGATCAGTTTACTTTGACATGAACACGACAGACACGCTTTCTTGACAATCCTTGTCAATGTGTGTAAAAAAAACGTTAAGAAATAAAAACGAACAATGTGTTATTAGGGAAATAGCAGGTGAGCGGTGTTGATGCATGATTGCGCATGCGCCGTGAGCGGTTGCAGCCGCACGCTGCGTCGCTTCAACCCTCACGAGGAACAAGCAAATAAACACTCCAGAAGTCCGTGCAAGCTCACAATTGCTGATCGGTAGCTGGTCACGTGGTGTTAATCGCCTGTCGTAACCCCCTGTATACTACACGACGCTCAGCGCAAAACTCGCCCCGATCTTTTGGCTTCTCGCACGAGTGGAAAATCGGCTCAAAAAGTGAAAAAGTCGCACAGTGTACGCCCTGCTTTACCCATGGTGTCCCAACCGGCTGCAAGTGGTTCAGAATGCCTGTGCCGGGCTTCTGTCCAAATCGTCAAAGTACACCCACATCAACCCGCTTCTCCTCCAGCTTCACTGGCTGCTGGTTAACTTCAAAGTTAATTTCAATATCCTGGATCTGGTTTTTAAGGCCTTACATGTACAAGCACCACCATACACTGGTGATCTTCTTAGTCCCTGCACCCCCAGCAGGTCCCTGAGGTCCAGTGATCAAAGCCTACTGGTTGTGCAGCACCAGGCTAAAGACCAAAGGTGACAGATCATTTGCTGCTGTGGCCCCCAGACTCTGGAACTCTCTCCCTCTGAGCCTGAGATCTGTGGACTCAGTGGACTCCTTTAAAAAGCAGCTGAAAACCCACCTGTTCAAGCTGGCTTTTGTATGACCTTCATCACCACCCTCTCCTTATTCTGCTCTTTCTATCAACTCTGCTTTTCCCAGCATCTACTGATTTCCCCCCTTTTCCTATTTATTTTCTCTTTCCCTTTTTTATTCACATTTTCTTCCTTTCTCATTTTAGCCATATTCTTAATCATAACAATTTTTTTGTAAAATTTACAAAAAATGTTTGTTCTTGTGAAGCGCCTCTAGATTTTTATCTCGAGAGTCACTATGTAAAAGATCGTTTTCTTTCTTTCTTTCCTGATCATATTTGTATGAGTGGTGATATTTATGCCTATGAAGTCTCATGGGACCCCGGAAGATTGAAAAAATGAACGCAAGTCAGTGGGGCTAAAATAGCTAGTTTACACCTTGAATGACAACTATGATGTACTTCAATTTAAATGAAAATTATCAATGTGTGTTTCGACCACACCTGTCACATACTCCGGATTGTAAAAGTTCCTAATCCATATGACTACAAATCAGACGTCGGTACGTCGCATATATGACGGGCGGCAGAAGCTCAACAGGTAGAGTCCAGTAATCAGAAGGTTGCTGGTTCGATCCCGGTTCCGGACAGAGAATTCTGCTGTTGTGTCCTTGGGCAAGTAACTTTACCCACCTTGCCAGCTGGTGGTCGGAGGGACAGGTGGTGCCTGTGCTTGGCAGCCTCGCCTCCGTCAGTGTGTCCCAGGTCAGCTGTGGCTACATCGTAGCTCATCACCATTGGTGTGTGAATGTGTGTGTGAATGGATGAATGATACACTGTAGTGTAAAGCACTTTGGAGTTCTTACTCTGAGAGGCGCTATACAAGTGTGGGTCATTTATCATTTATCATGACATCACCACAGAATCTCCTGTGCCCTAGTATAGCTGCTACTTACCACATGGCAAGATTTATGGTGGTTCTTTCATCCTAGATGAAGGATTCAAAGTTCGCTAAACTTTGCCATTGTTTTCCTTTATGTCTGGTTCGAAGACGTCAGTTAGGTGATGCACATTTGTAGTCCTGGTCGTATTTTCACACAAAACCTAAAATAAATTTTGCCCCATTAAGCACTTTCTTGACATCAGAATGTGTTTAAAATTCATGGACATCATATGTGAAATCCATGGCATATAACAGATGGGATTAGAAAATGGCTTTTCCCGCCCCATTTTCTTGAATTCAAAATTTCGTTCTTCCAGGGACTAAACGGAGTGTTTGCCAACAATTGTCAGCTTAAAAGGTAAAAACAAATCTTTACTAAGCTGTGTTTAGAAAAGAACCAGGCACGTTTGACGGATTACACCGAACAAACGTACAAAGATGGTTTATTGATTTCTGCTTCTAAAACTTAAAAAATGTCCTTTTTAATTTTGAAAATGTGTAAAATGATGTTTTAGGATTTTATTAGAATGGAAGAAGATAAGAGGGTGCAGCCTTAGAAGTTATAATTACATAATACTTCAGAAAATAGATTAAACAGTAATGAGTTGGTGACAGTGACTTGCTGCTTCTTAATGATCTTTTTTAATGTGTATTAAATTATTTTGTAAAGAGTTTTTGGGACTTTATGGCTCAGTCTCTTCAGATTGTTTTGATTTGTTTATTTGTGGGAGGCAGTTTTTCCCTTAGCTGGAAAAGGAAAATATGCATACATTTTTTTTGTGTCTGTTAGACAAGTTTGTGCTCACATGGCTCAGCTCAGAATAACAGATTACAGAGCAGAGCGGATTATTTCCTGGGTCACTGAGGTTTTTTTTTCTCCTATTTACTTGTTCTCTCGTGCTGTGTAGAAAAACTCTAATAGTTTTCTCCCTGTATTTGCCTCTCTAACATAACTTAGGGTTTTATGGGAATAAAAGGGATGTTGAATCACTTCTGACCTAAAAATCCCAGTATGGTTTGAGGGTGAAGTGATTTGATGTGGTGTGAGGATTCTAGTCATTCCTGTCATGTGGGACACTTGGAAATTGGCCTCTAATCTTTTAAACCCAAGCCCTTCAACGAGCATCACACAGTCCAAGAAACTGGGCTGAGCTGTGCCTGGGGCTGGGCCGCCCACCCATCCAACCTCCTTACGTAATGCTACTGGTCTGGTGCGATTCACATGACTGGGTCATGTAGGAGAAGATCTCAAACCCCTTTTTTTGCCTGGGATACAGTCACCATGGTGACAAATACATTCTGGGAGTCTGAAACTAAAATACTAGATTATAGCTTTACTTAAAGCTTAAATCAAGCTTTTTGTGTTATAAGTTTTTAATCCAACAGTTTTGTTGTTTGGATGCACAACTTCATCGTCAGAGGATATGTTTGTGAACAAAAACAGACACTCAGCCAGCAGTAGTTGTTCAAGTCTTTTAGTCACGCAGGCTTTAGTGAAGCATTTTTACAGCGTTAGAGTCATTTAGGGAAAGTAAAACCTCTTTTTGGGAAACAAAAGTAGTTATTTCATGTCAATGCCTTCATTTGACCACTACTTCACACTGGAGGCGTCAGTGGCGCTGAATGGTTTACTAGCAAGTTTCACGGTGCGCCAGTACACACCAAGAGAATTTCAGCTTCTCTGCCATGCTCCTCGCTGGACTCACAAGATCACAAAATCCCTAAAGACTAAAAAGGTCTTAGTTTGTTTGTGTCATCTGCCATTAAACCAATGTAACAATTAAATTTACATATTATTTAATGAACCATAAAATGTGAGATTCCATAGGAAATATGAAATCAATCTTATGGATCTTTGGATAATTTAAACCAGAAGATTGGAACTTTTTATTGCAGGGATTATGTAACCACTTCGTATTAACTCAGAGACAAAAGAAAGAGAGTCAAGTTTTTAAAAGTTAAAAGATTTATTTCTAAACAAATTAAAACTAGACTAACTTTAAACACTAAACACTCTGTGTGATGAGTGGATCTCTGTGTGAATGAGGCTAGATGGATGGTGTGTGGAATGTTGTTCAGAACCAGCAAATCCGGAGAAACGATTAGTTCTGATGGGAGTGAAAATGGTGTTTCACCCTAAGCTTTGGTTTGGAGATTTATAACACATTGAGACGCCATTCTGTCGGTCTGCGTACCCTTGGCGGAAGTCCCCGTTAGATCAGGAATGTCGAGGTCCAGCTTGACCTCCTCTGGAACCGAACCCAGTAGAAAAAGCAGCGATTGCCGACCAGACCAGGCTTATGAGATACTTCCTGGTCAAGACAGTTTACTGGCATCTAGCAAGACCCAAAAATGGTTCGTGATGGTTCAGCTTTTATTCTGAGAGGAACCATTGCAGCAGGTGGAACATTAAACAGATTTAATCCAGCTTGTCGTTGGTTCTTTCGGCTGAAGAGGAAAGTTACAGATTGGCCACTCCGACAACTTCTCTAGAACGCTTTGAACGGAAGTTTAAGATGACGTGGGCATAGTTTTTTACTTTGGATGTTTTGATTTACGGTCGAATCAAAAAAGGACAGATTTACCAAGCACCAACAAACCACGCCTCGCGTCAGATCTGGAAGGTTCTGATTGGATCAGAAAAAGGAAATGTGTCATGTGACTTAACATCACGTGGATGAGAATGTCCAGTGCAGCTAGTTTAAAGTTATATTACTTATTAAAAACTACTGATCATAACATTGTCATTTCACAGATTGGTTCACATTTTATTATTGGACTAACACTTTGTTTGATTAGCTTTATTAAAACAGAGTTCTTCTGATTAATTAAAAGAAAGAGTCCTTTGTCTTCATTCTTCTCTTGAGCTGGAAGGAAGAAACAGTTTAGAAACAAATGCATGACCTTGAGGCAGTCTCATGCAGATTAGTTCTTCCTGAGGAGAGAGAGGGTAAATAACCTTCGGTGGAACAGCTCCTTTATGACGTTACACCAAAAAGAAGGAAATCACACTCGATAGCGCTGTTGATGCCATATATGATGTTCCTCTCCATTGCCAGATTTCAAGCCTCAAAACCACGACTTCACTTCTCGAATGATGCTGGGAGTAAATAAGTCGTTAGGTCACGTTTTGACTTAATCTACATAAATATAAAATTGCATTGCTACAATAGTCTTTTATTTAGAAGATTACTTGGGGTTTTACTCTGAAACTTTGTGTGATTTCCTGTCTTGCCCTGTGTTAACTGCAGAAATTGATGTGTCCCAGAAGTGGCTCGCTGCAAAAATAGAACCCGATCCTATCTTTAGCGGCACAGCGCAACAAGCTGCTTTTGGAACGCGCCTGAAAATTGCCATGTCGCGACTGGTTTGAAACACTCCATAGACAATAATGGATTCAATTTGAAGCGGTGACATTCTGCTGACGTTCTGCGCCGCTGATGCATCCAGTGTGAAATAAGGGTTAGACATGATGTCAGGAGCTCCATCATCTAGGTGGAGCTCACAGTAGAGCTGCTGCTCCTAAGCAGGCTTGGACATTTGATTAGGATCCCTCCTGGTCACTGCCTCCTGCAGGTCTTCCGGGCATTTCCCACTAGGAAGAAACCCCCTAAGGCCGCCGTGGGATCCCTCGCAGGGAGCTGGGGAGAGGCATATCAGGGCTTCTCTCCTTGAACTGTTGCCCCCTGCGACCCAACCTCAGAGGAGCAGTGGAAAATGAATGGGTGGAGAATGGCTACTCAATCAGGTTTACAGATACTGAGCTAAATTTTTATTTGTTGGTAGTCGAGAGTCGTTCACAACAGCTCTTCTTAGTGCCAAGAGATTGGGAGAGATTTTGCAGTATCTTAAACACACACCATAAATTTAAAACAATTACCAAAATGGCCGAACATTAGCATAAGATGATCTGAGTTTAAAACCCTGGAGACAGAGGTAGCAGCCGTTCCTTCAGGACTTTCATTTTTAATAACTGAAAATTTATCATAGATAAAGTCAATATTTAGTTCTTTCTTCATGATGGATGTTTGCTTCAGCGAAAACCATAATCTGTAAAGCGTAAGCCGGCTGATGAAGCCTGCTGTTGGGCTTTGGGTTCCTGCTGAATGAACAAGTCGGGGCCATGTGGGCAATAAGTAAAGCTACAGAATCTGTCTGCTGGCTGTGGTATTCTCACCGTTCTGCTAGAGTCACAGCACCGTGCCTTAGAGGCCTGCACACGAAAGCTGACCTGCTAATTAGCTTCTCAGCACATTGGAGTTTAACTCTTACTTCAACCTCAATTTTACCATGAGAGCATGACGGAGACAACCCCCCCTCCATGTTTCTAAAAATATATTCATGCAGACAGGCACAAAGTCATAGAAGTCTATCCTCTTGTTAACAACGGGCTGTGATATTAACAGTCACTCCTCAAATATGTCGATAGATTAAACTCCTAGTTTCATTACGTTTATGTTGCATCAGACTTTGGTCACAGGAACAGTGAGAGCCTTTAAAACAGAGCAGTGACTTCAAACTCCACGGAGATCATGTTGAAGAGTTGTTATTGGAAACGGGCCGCATGAATTCAAACGCTGCATTGATTTTGATTGGTCATGAACAAATGTTTGCAGGCGATCTTTGTTCCAAAGAGACTGCTCATGCAGACTCGCTGCCTGTTTCTTGGAGACGGGACTGACTGTCTCCTTTGTTTGGCTGTTGCTCATTTCTGCCTCTTTTCTCCCTCAGACTATTTATCAGTCTGCGTTTGTTGATGTTTTCTTTTTGTAACTGAGGCTTAAGAAAATGTCTTTACGTCTCTCTTTTATGTGTCCTTTTGCTTTTTTTTCCAGCCCCATCAAAGGCATTCCCAACACCACAAATATTTATGTGATTAGAAACAGAAGTAGCGTGTGATGAATTTGAAGCTTTAGTTTGTTAATCTGCTGATTTGTACTGTCTGCGTTTGTTTATCTGAAGGACGTAAAGCATTTTAGACGAGCAGACAGAACATGATTGTGTTGAAATGATTTAGTCGTTGTCCAGACTTAAACCTGCCAGCAGATCTGTGCTGCAAAGCAGATATTGTGGCTTTGAGAGGAAACTTCTGAGGTTTTTATGTCACAATAGATGGATTATTTCCCTCCTCTCGTTGCATTTCATTGCCGGGGGAAAATTTTCCCCAGCAAGAGCCCTGTGGAGGTTAAAAGGTCATCATATATACAGGCACAGCTTCCACAAATCAGCATCCATGGAAAATAAAAACAACGACCCTGTGTTTATAGTGAGATCTTTTCTCGTGTGTTAAAGACAGTAAATGCTTAGTTTTTCTTTTTTTCCCAGTGAGAGTCTTTATGAGAGCTTCTGTTTAGATTTACCACAGATATTCACGTGTTTTGATTTAAATATGCAACTCAGATAGTTCAGATGTTATGAAGTAGGGTACTGCAGAAAATGTGTGGACAGTTACCATCTTACCTGTTTTCGAGAGCTCTTTGAACAACCTCTGTCAGGAGAAATCGAGATTCATGTGCCAACAACTAGTCCAACTGAGACCAAGACCAAAGAGGATTTCTGCAGCCTTAAAAGGACTCCATTCCAGGGGCCGGCAACCTTTTCCCATCAAAGAGCCATAATTACCTCTTTCCCACAGTAAAGAAAACACTGGGAGCCACAGCAGCGGCAGCGGCGTGGGTTCTGGTGTTAAACAAGTTTAACTGTTTCTCTTTGCAACAATCTTCACAGGAAGACAAAACGGTTAAATAGCAGGGTTCGCGTTGACCGGATATTTCCCGTATTTGACTGTTTATTTTGACGGAGAAACCTCAAGGCTGCAGATGCGTTGGCATTTTAATCCATGCGCATTTCGCGGCAGTAGCTAAATCAATCGAGAAAGGATTCCTATCAGAGCATCTGAGCTGGACCCTGTGCTCGGTGCAGCTCACTGTCAGCACGCACGTAAGGTGGACAGCGAGCTGAAGATGTGGAGATGGGCTTGGATCGCGTTGCAGGACCAAGAGGACATGCGGGAAGATTCCTCTCACTGAAGCGAGTGTTTTCCAAACCCCGTCTCTCAGAGAGACTTGTCATTTAGAAAATGTTCCCTGATTATGAAACTTTGGCTGAATAGCGCTTGTTCCTGCCTCCAATGTGGTGACGCACCTATGAGGCTGTTTGAGGAAAAGTCCACAATCTCATATCCCCTTCAGCTCAGAAAGCGCCTATAGAGACATTTGATTACGCACAAGCAGGTGACCTGTCATTTCAGACCTTTATCGTTTTTGTTTAGATTTCAAAAGATGACAATCTTTACATTTAGAATTGACATACAGAGGGAAAATGAGTGCAGTAATATAAAATATATTTTAATTAAATATTCATTCATTATTTTACAAGCACAGAGAACTGCATCGGATGGATGAAAGAGCCTCATGCGTATCGGTCCGATAAATAAAACTGGGACGATATTAACAGCCGATATTTTTTCCATCTTGTTTCTGTTTATCAGTTTTAGAGGGTGAGGGGGGATGTGTGTGTGGTCATTTGACAGTGAATGTAATCATCTCAGAAGCGTAAATGTGCGTGTTGTGTGTACATAATAATGTAAATTCAACTTTAATAGTTTTCATTCTATACAAAATCTGCTGATTTTAGAAGCATTAATGTCAGTATGTCAGTATTTGCTAATATCGGTATTGGCCATAACAGTGATATTCATATTGGTATCAGCCCAAAAATTTCATATCAGTGTGTCACTAATTTGATCCATAGATAACAAAAACACAACTATTCTGGAGGGGGACCATATTCTGATGTTTTTTTTGTGTTTTGTCACCAGGAAGTGAAGGTGATGGTGGTTCCTTGCCACAGCGTCCAGCCCATAGAGGAGGCTCTGGAAGACTGCACTCGGAACGTGATTCCTGTCATACTCTACGCCATCAACCAGGACTCTCTGAGCGCTGATCAGGTGGCTGAGCTGTGGAAGGTTAAAGAGATGCTCTCCTTCCCCATCTGTTTCCTTCGTGTCCCCGACGCCTCCCTCGCTGCCTCTCCAGAACCTGGCCGCCGGGCTGAGAAGGAGAGGGAGAAAAGCGCCTTACACAAGCACCTAGTCTCGCTTGGCTTCATAAATACCCTGACAGGAAATTGTTCCTGTGGGGCCCCAACGCAGATCACCGCCCCAGGGGCCAAGCCCCAGAGCATGCTGGGTGAATCTTTTGAAAGACTGAATCGGTTGCTGGTCCCGTTCGCTCGCCAGGTCCTCCAAAACCAACAAGTGGAGGCTGCCAACTTGCTTAATGGGGTTCACTGTCGGTGTCTAGATCTTTTCATCAATCAGGTCAGAAGATGACGTAGGTTTGGTTTTACTACGTCAGTGATGGCGTGTGAAACATGCTCACGGACATTCTGGTCTCAGTGGGTTCTGACCTTCTGTTTTTCAGACTGAGTACTAACAGACCTTGGTCGTCTCTGCTTCGACTCCCTGCAGGCCTTTGACATGCAGCGGGACTTACAGATAACCCCCCGCAGACTGGAGTACACCCGTGAGAAAGAGGGGGAACTCTTCAACTCCTTGATGGCAATCGCTAACCGAAAGCAGGAAGAGATGAAGGAGATGATTGTGGAGACACTCAGCAGCATGAAAGAGCAGCTACTGGAGGATGCAGCCAACTTAGAGTTTACAGGTTAGTGGGGAAACACCTGGGACAAAATCCAAAAGGCTAACCCCCCCCCAGTTTCTAAGACTGACTTCCTGTTTTAAGTCCTATAGTATAAAACTGCTAAAAGGTTTGTGATTATAGAGGTGGTTGGTCTTCCTGCAGGGAGTCAGCTGTTTTCTCTATATCTGTGATGTGTCAAACAAACCATGCATGTGTGTGAACCCACGTGTGACAAATCACTGGAAAAACAATTCAGTGATGGAAAACAGTATACACCAACATGGATGTCATCAGAGGTCAAGATCCAGACCTGCTGAGTCACACACTTACACGTGCGAGTGCGCGCGCGCACACACACACACACACACTAGTGTTGTCCAAAAAATCGATACCTAGATATAAATCGATGCTAAAAGTGGTATCTAAATTAGATATTCCATCCCTGTGGTATCGATATTATGGACTATGATACACAGCCTTCTTCAAGTACACCGACACGCGTGACAGCCAGATGCCGTAAAGCAGCCTCCGCCTCCCAGACAAACAGAAGAAGAAGACGCCGCATGGCTACATTGCAATTTCCCACACGAGTTGTCTCCGATCCAAGCTTTGTCTGCCAAATAAATAAACAAAAACATAAACAGCGAATTTGGGAGGTGCTTCACAGCCCAACTTAATTAGCATACCAAGTCCGACACTTAGTTGTATATTAACGCTTATGTGCTTAAAGGAAACTCCCGTTTATTGCAACCCGGACTTAATTTCTAGCATGCAGTACGTTTGTTTACTCACGTTGACAACTTTGGTGCTACTTGGATTCCCCGGGGTATTTAGATCCATCGGCGAATCGCCGTCAGCGTATATCCATATAACGGGTGCGGACGGGCACCCATGGTGCAGCCTCGAAATAAGACATTATCTGCACCAGAACATCTCAATGCCGAAAGGTCTTGTTAGGAATCATTAACGTGATTCCCCTGTTCGTTTGGAGCGGGTCTGGTCTGGGATTTCTAGGCGTAAACAGACTAGCTGCGGCTAATCTAACCGGCGCTTTTAATGACGTCACTGCCGTGCGCCAGTCTGTTTTTATTAAGATTACCGGTAGATGTACCTTTGTCCTACTGTGGAGAAATTCGTTTTCTCCCTTTATTGACCAACAGAGTTGTTCAAAAGTACAGAACAAAACATATGGCATTACAGCTTATGACAAAAATGCACCTTAAACAGAGTTTAAGCAGCAAAACATCACTCTGCAAATAGTGTATATATAGTGAGACAATTCATGATTTAAAGTGTTGACTTTCGCCAGTTTTTGTATGCACGTTTTAAAAAATGCTGATACTTGAAAGGTTTAAGCACTTTATACACTTAATTCTTAACATTTAATTTTTGCAATATAAATTGAGGAATGTTATTTTTTGAATAAACTTGTTCAATAAATTGGTGTTTTTAAATAGTATCGAAATAGAGTATCGAGTCCCCCCCCCAGTATCGAATCGAGTTTGAAATTTTAGTATCGTGACAACCCTAACACACACACACACACACACACACACACACAAGGTCCACACGCAAGTAGGGTTGTCACGGTATGAAAATTTAACCTCACGGTTATTGTGACCAAAATTATCACGGTTTTCGGTATTATCGCGGTATTTTTTAAACGGTGTTGCATATGTTCAGAAAGCATTGATAGTCCTGTTCTACACAAACTGAAATAGTTTAGAAAAGGTTTAACAGTGTTTATTAAACCTAAAATAACACAAAGCCTTAGCAAAAGTGCAACTTTTCACAAGTAAAGGAACAAATAGCTTCTTTTTCTGGAACATGTTACAGTAGTCAGTGCAGGTTTAAATTATACAAATCCAAACATTCAAAACATAAACAATATGTAAACAAATCAAAGAAACACCACTTGTTTTCTCATATACTTGTTTTCTTCATTATCAAAATGAAAATCTAAAACTCCAGTCCACACTTGACTTGAGCACTGTACAAGTCAACCTTAAAAATATGTATTTAAAATAAATATCCACTTTAAACAAATTACTAAAATAACTACTACACTATGTAATCAAATCCAAATATCCAAGTATAAATGGCATTGAATAAGTAAACAAATCAATGACAAGGAACTAATTGTATATTTCTCTTCATCATCAACAAATAAGATGCTTCATCCAGCAACAGGGTGTCCGTGACACGGTTTAAATGCTGGCAGAGGACGCTGCGGCTGCAGTATATAGTGACTCGTTGCATTCTCCCTCAACCAAAAGTCCGCACGTCATGCATTTAAGCTAAAATGCTAATGTTAACTTACCTTGCACTGGCTGTAGAGACGTGGGTGATGGTCACGCAGATGTGCCATTAGATTCGAAGTGTTGCTGCCGTTTGCAGACACTTGTTTCCTGCACGTTCTGCAAACGGGATAGCCGTCTTCTATTAACTGTCCCTCAGCATTTTTCAGAAATCCAAAATATGCCCATACTTCCGATTTAGTCTTCTTTGAGGGCTGATGGATGTCCTGGGCGCTGCCGTCTCCTCCTTCGGCCGTTATTTCAGCTTCAAAGTTTTGGTGCCGTTGCAAACTAAAAAGTGCGTGTGCGCGCCGCGGGAACTTCAGCTGAAGCGACGGTGGCTGGTAAGGGTCACCGCGCCGAAACCGCGGCCACGGTAAACCCACCGAGATAATTTAGTTTATTAAAAACTGGACGGTTATTTTTATTGTCAACTTTTTTACCGGGGTTTACCGCTATACCGGTTACCGTGACAACCCTACACGCAAGGTCCAGAACGCAGCGGTGCATCTGTTCTTCAAACAGCCTAAAAGAGCCCATGTCACCCCTCTGTTCATTGAGCTCAATTGGCTACCGCTAGCTGCACGGATCATTGCTAACACTAGCATACAAAGTCCTGGATGGTACAGCTCCCATCTACCTGAATCCTCTTGCAAAGGCTTGCGACTCCACTGAGTGACTTCTTGTCTTCTGCGTATGCGGGCCATGAAGCGTTCACACTGGAGAGAGTTTTATGTCGCATTTCAGTCATAATGTGAACAGCCGCACAAAAAAAATCAGATTTACTCAAAAAATCTGAATTTAGCATCAAGGCCTGCCGTGTGAACGTAACCTAAATTGTCCAAAGTTGATGCCAAAGTCGTTTAAAACCAGTGCTGTTCCTGTGCCACCGTCATCTTCTCATCCCAACTCTGGTGCTAAGCCCACCCTATGTCAGTACAAACAGAGCGCTGTGATTGGCCTGACCTAAAACTGTCCAGGCCAATGGTAGAGCTGCTGAGGCTGTAATGGAGCGTGGCAAGACCGACCTGCAGAGCAAAATCTTTGCTACTACTGCAGTTAGTCTAGATTTTTAGGTTACTTGTTTTTTTCTTCTAATGACAAATTAGTTTGCATCTTTCTGCTATCCTACTAAAAGCACACATGTTCAGTTAAAAATAAGTTAATGGAAACCCATCTTTAAAAACAAAGTCCAACAGATGTTCTCCTTATCACAGAACATCAGGATTAAATCTTTTTGGTTTACTTCTGCTAACAAAAGTCTTGATACAGTAGATTTTTATTCCTTCAGGGAAATAAAGTTGCTTTAAATGATCAGTAATTATAATCTGTCAGTGTGGGACATGAGAGCATCTTCTGAAATCTGGTGTTTTTGAAGTGAGATGAATGTAAAGGTAAAAGAAGTGCTGGGCTGTCAGCTCATCACAACCTTTAGTTTTCACGGTTATCTGCTAGTTGTGGTTGTGAATGTTTCAGTTTGTTCTGCAGTTGGAGCAGAAGTTCGCTGCAGAAGAGCTAACTGTTGAAATAATTGCTTCATGTTTGTGTTTCATGTAGTTCCCCTCTAAAGAAAGTAAAACAAACCCACTCTAGGTGTTTTCCTGTATGCATTCATGCTTTACTTAAAACTCTTAATTTATAGTGGTAATGAACAAACCATTTACACATATTAAGGGTTCATGCAGAGTGAAATGTCAGTAAATTAAATTCACAACCAAGATTTCTTCAAAAGCAAAAATGGAAAAAATAAAATGGCAGAGTCATTTTTTTAATTCACGAATAAAAAAACTGGTCTGAATTAGATCAACAGAATCCCTTGATTACATGTTTATGGAGATTTATTTAGTAAATGTATCTCCTGATATGACTTAACTCATGCACTAGGCTAGCCCGGCCTGCCAGACTCGTCCTCTGTTTAGTTCTACATATGGGCCATTCCCATCTGTACCGGGTCGGCCCGGGCCGGGTAGCGTAGGTTGTTTACATATCTGGGTGGCCTGGTATTTTTCCGGGCCAATCAAGGCTCATCCTCAGCACTCTTCTCGAGGGGGTCTGCTTCAGGCCGACCAGGGCCAACACACCCACTGCTGACAGCAAATTCACACCTTCCATTAGAGCAAGCCTCTGATTGGTGGGTAGAATCAGCCCACATGGGCTTAAGGCAAGGATGTGTGGAATCAACCGGGCCAGGCTGGGGCCGACTGGGGCTACCCGGCCCGGGCCGACCCGGTACAGATGGGAATGGCCCAATAGAGAACATGCCCTATAGCAGGCGTGGGGAACCCTGGTCCTCAAGGGCCGGTATCCTGCATGTCTTTGCTCCAACACTTCAGATTCAGTGGTTCATTCACCTGTTCTGCAGCTCATCAGGCTCTGCAGAAGCCTGTTAATCACCTGCTGATTTAAATCAGGTGTGTTGAAGCAGGGTTGAAACTAAAATATGCTGGACAGCGGCCCTTGATGGACCAGGGTTACCCACCTCTGCCCTATAGGTTAACAATTGTACGTTTTTTTGGATAAAAGTGTCTACCAAATAAATAAACAAACAGAAATAAAACACACAAGATCTGATTCTCTCAAAACTACACATAAATGGCCTCTGTAAACCTCACAACTGCTCACTTGAACTTTATTTGATTGATTAAATCCTTAATAACTTCTACACAAAAGGTCACAACTCTACTAAACTTGCTTTATTTATATAGAAGGGAGTTTTCCTCTCCACTGTCGCTAAGTGCTTGCTTAGTATGAGGATTGCTGTTAAGACACTGACACTAGTCATTGACTTGATGCAATTTGCTGGGTTCCTTATATAGGAAACTTTTTACTGATTGGCTTAATGAACTGAACTGTATTGGAATGTTTATTATGTGAAGTGCCTTGAGACGACTCTTGTCGTGATTTGGCACTGTATAAATAAAAAAAAATAAAATAGAATTATTTCTATATACACAATCACTTAACACATTCATGGTGATTATGGTTTAGCCCCGCCCCCTTCACACACTAAACTGCACATAAATGATTTATGTCAACCCAGGAACAGCTGAGAGGGATTTAATTTGTCCTCTAGACACATTAGAACTTTAACAACTCCTTTAAAGAAGGTTACAACTAAACCAAACTTGCTCTGTCATCACACAACAGCAGCAAACACAATCACATAATCAGTTACTAAAGCGACAATAGCTGCGCTTTCTCAGATATTGCAAGCTCTGTAAAACACATGCATTCACTGATTTGCACCAAACTGCACATAAAAGATCTTTGTCTACCTTAGAACAGCTGATGTTGATGTATTTGATTTTTGTAATGGTGCCCCGTAGATTTTTCCAACCAGCTCTATTTCCATAATGTGACATCAGATCCACACCAAAACACATTGGTGTGGTGACTGTACATCGTTACCCCACCCCCACCCCTAAAACAGAAAAAACTGTAAGCATCAATAGCGTCTGTTTAAAAGCTTTACTACTGAACACAATTTTAAACGCATGTAGTTGCAGCGTAGCAAAGCACTATTGACTGATTTATAGAAGCTCACTCGTTACACAACCTCCTGGTGACATGCACAATTTATTAGCTAGCTTATAGAGCTCCGGACGTCACGTGACTCTCAGAGAGTAGACGCCATGTTGGCAGGCAACAAAGGTAAACAAAATGAACGGGATCGGCTTGGATTTTACTTTGTCGGCATTTACTTCACACTTTAAAACCAAAGAAATTGTTTTATATAGTCAGAAATTAAATAGACTAAACATCTCCGACCCTTACCATGCCCCCGGGATCGTCATCGTCGTCTTCCTCCGCTTATCCAGGTCGCGGGGGCATTATCCCAACTAGGGAGCTCCAGACCGTCCTCTCCCCGGCCACCTCCACCAGCTCCTCCGGCAGGACCCCAAGGCGTTCCTGGACCAGATTGGAGATGGAACCTCTCCAACGTGTCCTGGGTCGACCCGGGGGCCTCCTGCAGGACATGCCCGAAACACCTCCCCAGGGAGGCGTCCAGGAGGCATCCTGACCAGATGCCCAAACCACCTCAACTGACTCCTTTCGATCAGGAGGAGCAGCGGTTCTACTCCGAGTCCCTCCCGAATGTCCAAGCTCCTCACCCTATCTCTAAGGCTGAGCCCGGCCACCCTACGGAGGAAACTCATTTCGGCCGCTTGTATCCGCGATCTCGTTCTTTCGGTCATTACCCAAAGCTCATGACCATAGGTGAGGATTGGGACGTAGATCGACCGGTAAATCGAGTGCCTGGCTTTCTGGCTCAGCTCCCTCTTCACCACGACAGATCGGCTCAGCGTCTGCATCACTGCAGACGCCGAACCAATCCGCCTGTCGATCTCCTGATCCCTCCTACCCTCACTCGTGAACAAGACCCCGAGATACTTAAACTCCTCCACTTGAGGTAGGACCTCTTACCCGGCCCGGAGTTGGCAAGCCACCTTTTCCCGCCCCTGGGATACTTTTTAAAAATGCCAGAAGCTGTCGGAGCGGACTTCTTACCGGAAGTTGGCCGGGGAACGCCTTGGGAACCCCCAGAGGATGCTTGCCCAAGCGGCTGGGGAGAGGGAAGTCTGGGCCTCTCGACGCTACTGTCCCCGCAACCCGACTCCGGATAAGCGGATGAAAATGGATGGATGGATAGACAAATAACAGATTTACACGTAAGTAGTTTAAATAGAGTGCTGTGCTGTTTGAATGTATAAACTGAACGCCAAGAGAAATCACTAGTTTGATTTTTTTTTTCCGTGAATAAAATAAATATGTCAGGCAGGAGCGTCTCAGGATCTATCTGAGATCTGTCTCGGTGAGACAGATAATAGCAATCCAAAGTGCTTTTCATGTGTGATCTGCCAAGTGATCAACCATTGCTTAAAAATTAAATACAGCTTAGCCGGTTAATTGCTGTGATCATCAAACATGTAAACGGCAGCACGCAGAACTCACGAGGCAACGTTTTACGTGATGTTTACTTGTTACTATGAGTAATAAGACAGAAAAAGCCACGCCAAAATAAGTTTAGGAAGCCCACTCAGAATCGTAATAAAAGCAGTTAAAATAAATACCATACACAGTTGAGGAAACGTTGGTTTAAGTACCTGATATGAAGCGGTCGCTGCATAAGCGAAATCCTTTACTCTCGGGATCCCACAGCTTCATTTTAGCCCGGTCACTAGCGCGTTTTACTACAATGATCCAACGTTTGCGGCACTCCGGATCTTGGGGAATCCTGTAGATGGCTCATTCCTTATGTCATCCGTGTCTGTTCTGCATCCTGGGGCACAACAGGAATCTACCATATTTCCCATTTGATTGAGTTTTCTGACAATAACAAATAGTCCATTTGCGGGCTTTTGCCTGCCAATATGGCGCCGTTTCGATTTGAACTGTTGCATGCCGGGAGAAGTGACGTCAACTCCCGGAGCTCTATAGGACATGTTGAAGAGGGTTTGAGGTGCTGATGATGCGGCTGTACACATTGGCTTATAACACATGGCCACTATCTTGTGCAAATGGGCCCCTTTCAAATTTTCTTCATGAATTTTCTAGTTAATGTTGTACTTTGTTTGCAGTAATATAAACACCAGAATGTTTATGTTTAAAGTTACGACAGAAAACCAACAGAAACAAATTTGGATTTTTACCCAACATCTATAAATCCTTAATATTCAGACCTGAACAGAAGCAGTCAGACAACCAGGAGGGCTGTGGTTTGATCTCTAGTCCAGGTAGCTAAATGTCATGGAGCCCTCCAACCTAAGGTGTGTGTGCATGATGTAGACGAGAAACTCTTCACTGGCAGAAAAACCTGTAGGATCTTGTGCTTTGAGTCTTTTGCAGGACGAACAAATGCAACTAAACATTTTCTCGTTACTGAACACGACTATGTGATGTTATTCTACGGTTTGGGTGATTTAATTCACACTTTTGTTTATTTTGAAAATCTGTGAAAATATCTTCAGTCTTACAGTCTCCACCAAAAGGCTCCTGACATTGATGATGTTTCGGTAACTGGTCACACACGCCACACATTATCTAACAGACTTCTCCTTTCTCTACAGACATCATTGTAACTACCAACGGAGAGCCTGTTACGTCAAAGGAAATAAAATCTTGCATCCACCTGATCCAGGAGCTGATAGTGGTGCGTTTGAATCAGGCCGTGGCTAACAAGCTGATCAGCTCCGTGGACTACCTGAGGGAGAGCTTTGTGGGGACTCTGGAGCGTTGTCTCAGCAGTCTGGAGAAGTCCAACATGGATTCTTCTGTTCACAACATCACTTCTAATCATCTAAAACAGGTGGGCAGGGTGGTGGGAAAAGAGGAGCTTATTTAGTCAGGCGTTCAGGTGAGGATGTTCCTAAACGATGAAGTTCTGTCATGTTTTACTTTGTTGGAGTTTTCACAGAGTTTAACAGATTTTTGACGTTCGGAGCTAACGTCTTTGTCTTTTCTGGCAGCCGGATATTAAAACAGTGAAAATCGTTCTTTCCCAGTAGGTGACTCCACTTATCTTTTCCTGTTTGTCACAGTTATTAAATGCTGCCTATCATGTGGAGGTCACCTTCCATTCTGGATCTTCAGTCACAAGACTCGTCTGGGAGCAAATCAAACAGGTCAGCTTTCAGAAATGAAGCCGCGAGAGCCTGCCGCGATGAATGAATCGTGACTTGATTCTGTTTTTAACCTTTTCTCCCCCAGATAATCCACCGGATAACGCTTGTGAACCCGCCCGCCATCACTCCTGAGTGGAAGAGAAAAGTTGCACAGGACGCCATAGAAAGTCTCAGCGCTGCCAAACTGGCCCGAAGTATCTGCTCCCAGTTCAGAACCCGACTGAATAGCTCTCACGAGGCCTTCGCAGCTTCTTTACGCCAGGTTCAGTTCTTCACTCTTATTCTGAGTCCATGCTGTCATCATCCTCCTCCCTTCAGTCAGTCACTTAAACCAAAGTTAGGATCTTTGCTTTACTTTATTATTTCAAAAACACAACAAGCATTTTAATATATTATTTGGTCATTTTGTCTTAAAAAACCATCACAGAAACAAAACGGGTTGTTTCCAGTGTCTTTAACAACATTTTTTTTACAATTCTAAACCTTTCTTGTTTGGACCGACAATCTCATTGGTCCTTCCTGCATTTGACAAAAATAGAAGTTGGCAGGAGTTTTTGGAGCAGCTTGGTGGGCCAATCACGGCACTTTTATCGGTTTGGTCGGCGGGATGTTACTGCGAACGAGCGAAACGACAAAAATGACGACGGCTTGTTTGAAACAGCTTTGGCATCAATTTTGAACTATTTGGACTTGTTTTTTTTTATACAAGAGCAAATAGAGGTACTTAAGTCCTTTATATAGAAAAGGATGTAATTGCATCTTCTTTGACAGTGTATGGTGTACTGCCCCGTTGACTGACATCCATAGCATTTCAGGGGCGTCACATTGTTCCTGGTCCAATAGCACGTGGAGACCATTTGAAAGACGAGGGTAGATTTCGCCCCACTACCAAGTTCTGTCTAAAGTCAGACATGACACCACGAGTCATTCAAGAAAGCAAATTTTCTTATCACTGTCTTCTTATTGGTCTGTGGGAGAAAACTATAAGGCTTTCACAGTTGGGTCAGCATGGCCCAGCCCTGGTAGATGAAATGTGTTCGCATCTGAGTAATCTGTGCTCAGCTTCCTGCGAAGCTTAAACAACACCCCCACTGCCCGTTGATTGGCCGGATGAAGTTCACTCCTACTTGTAGTGGGAGCCTCTGATTGACTGGTAGAATCAGCCAGCAACGGCTTCCTGAATGTTCATTTTCAGTCTGGATTCAGTGGGGTAAACATCTTCCTATTGGTGGCAGCGCAAGTACAAGGCTGTGAGGAACACGCAGCAGTCTCAGTGTGAGAGAGTAGGAAGCAGGGTGCTTCATATCAGAGTCTCCAAAAGCAACATAGCCTGGTGCTGCACAACCAGTAGGCTTTGATCACTGGACCTCAGGGACCTGTTGGGGGTGTAGGGACTGAGAAGATCACTGATGTAAGATGGTGCTTGTCCATGTAAGGCCCTATAGACCAGAACCAGGATCTTGAAATGAATCCTGAAGTTGACTGACTGCCAGTGAAGCTGGAGGAGAAGCGGGGTGATGTGGGTGTGTTTGGAGAACTTGGTCAGAAGCCGAGCACAGGCATTCTGAACCACCTGTAGACGGTTCAGGGAGGTTCTGCTCAGACCCGTGAAAAGAGAGTTACAGTAGTCTAAGTGTGAGGAGATGAAGGTGTGGATAACTGTCTCAAGTTCAGAGCGGGACAGAATGGGACTCAGCTTAGCAATGTTCCTGAGATGGAAGAAGGAAGAGTGAACAAGAGAACTGACATGAGAATCCATGTCTGTGAGCACGCCCTAGTGTCCGTTGTTATGTAATTGTCAAAGCGAAAGTGAGACTCTCCTCGCTGTGCGTTCGTCTGTTAAACACCTTAGTCTAACAGCAGAAATGTCTCCTTCATTAGTGTCTACAGTAGTGATTCATCACTAAATCAAACAAATCAGCTGTGTTCACAATCTAAAACATGCAGGAAACGTGCTGGAAGCAGACTGTAGCTCCGCCATGTCAGCTCCACTCCACAGCTCCCTCCACCAGCAGGTAGCGGCCCGGCAACTCTGAAGTTGCAATTGAGGTATTCTGGCCACAGAGGATGATGGGTCTGAGTAACATTTCATTAACCCTGTAAAGAGTCACCTAAGCACATAATGGCTAAAGAAAATTCTTTGGAAAATATGAAAAAGTTGTAAAGTATCCCTTTAAGGAAAACACCACTGACTTCTTCGCACATCTTTTGCTCCGCCCACGTGCTCGGAGACATCTGCATTCTGGAGAAGGCTGTGTGAACACAACTTGTCCTTGTGGGGGCAGACTGACGCTACCAAGACCGGACCAGGCCAGACCAGGTGTGAAAACGCCTCTAGAGTACGCACAGAAATCCCAAACATGCGTGAGAATATGCTAACATGCTAACTCCATGCAGAAAAGTTACAGGTGGGATTGTAACCAGCGACCTTCTGCAGCTCTTGAATCTACATACACAAACGTAACTTTTCAATCTGAGTTTGTTCTCTACAGGTGATCAGATTGAAGTTATTTTTGTGATTACCGTGCTAGTTGGGCTTTTGTTTAGCGGCACAAACCAACCTGCCAGTAGGGACACGTTCCATTATTCCTGCGGTTGAAAACATCAAACACAATCTTTCCGTTGAGCTTTGTTTGGTTTCAGCAACAACTGAGGTTTTGGGAGGGGTTAAACTGATCTGTGAAAACAAACCTCTGCCTTCTAGTTCTTTGTGTTTTTATTTAAACCTGTTTCTCACTCAGCATTTGACTGGTTACAAAAATCAGGAGATGCACCCGAAAGTGTCGGATCTGATGTTTATGCAGAGCTGCAGCTGTAGCCTACATGTTTATGTAATCAAACTACCAGAGAGGAAAACTGCTAGCTGCACTGTTTTCACTTTCCCTTTGCTCAGCTACCAGCACCCACTGTTTCCTGTTTGTCAACATTGATGGTTTGAATGGTTTCTGCCCTTTATTGCCTTTGTGGCTTCTTGTGACATAGATTAGAGCTCAATGAAGGAGCTATTTTCTCCTTAGATTACTTTTGAAGCTTGGATTTCCATCAACACTGGAGCCTCCAGGGCTTTTTATAAACTGGTTCCAGTTAGATGGTTTTAATTTTGATCACATGACATATCTGTGCCTACATCTTCATTCTCCTTTTATTCATGATCTGATCACACAGATGCAGTAATCAGCTGTGACAGTCTTGTAGAGGAAGTACACGTGATTGGTGGACATAATTATACTGAGTTATTAGTTGGGCATGCTTGGGATGGAGAAACAGCATCAGAAGGCTTTTACAGTCCAGTTCGAACCAGCAGAAAATCAAGCAGAGCTTGTATAAATCACTGATAAAAACTGTTGTAAAGGGTTAGGGTTATGTTTGCAGTTTATATCACAAACTCAACATTGTGAAATAGAAAAACATTCAAATCTGGGTCAAATATCCACAAACTGAATCTGCTTTAGGTGAGAGATAACGCAAGGAAATCACTTCAGAGCAACTTCTTTTTGCATGCAAATGGCAATAATTTGACAGTTTTATTTATTTATTTATTTATTTTTTTTTTTTTTTGAAAAACAAAATTACATTTTAACATTTGTTTCAAATCAGAGGAGAAAATCTAAAGGATTATCAGCCAGGAGCAACATGTCTTCATTTAGAGCCGTGAAGCTGCAGTGTGTTGTCGATCATATGGCCGCATTCCTGCTAAAATAGGCACGAGTTCATCTGTTGTGTCACACGTGAAAAACGGCCATCGTGAAAAGCTGAGAAGAGTGTTAATAAATGTGTTTATTGGTTATAACATAAAAAAACATTCTCAATAAATCTCTTATTAGTCAAAAATTAATAAATACCCTCAGGAAAATGTGTTTTATAAATAATAATGACATTTTAACAATAACATTTTAAATAAATATAATAATAGTTATTTGACCATAAGCTCTGTTGGAAGCCACACATTACTTATGTTCGGAGGAAATTGGCACGGGTCGTTGTTGCCATCCTGGGGAAAGCAAAGAAGATGTTGGATCAGAAAGCCCTGCACATATTATACTGTGCTTTACTACTGCCATATATGAGTTACTGTGTAGAGGTCTGGGGAAACACATACAAAAGCAACATACAGATGATAACTATAATACAGAAAAAGGCCATTAGAATAAATAATAATGTGGGTTACAGGGACCTTACAAATGCACTCTTTGTTGAAATCCAAGCTATTAAATTCCAGGACTTGGTGAAGCTCCAAACAGCGCAAATAATGTATAAAGTTCAATTCAATAATTTATTTCACTCAAAGTTTAAATATACAAACTTCAAATCAGAATATAAGCATTCGAGTGAAATAGGGGGAGGAAGAAGAAAAAATCTTATATGACAAGATCTTAACTAAGACAAGATAAATAACAAAGAGTACAAAATAGCCTTATACACAAAAAATAAACCGCTCTCTTACTTCCACAATTAATATCACTACTAAAACATTAATCCTCCATCCTCAACTCAACAAATCATACGATTTTAGCATTTTAATTTATCTTTATACATTTTTTAAATTGATCAGTAGTTGTACATTTTTTAATTCATCATCCAGGTTATTCCATAATTTCACACCATATATTGAAATACACATTTGCTTTAATGTAGTACGAACAAATATCCTTTTAAACTCTGGTTTCTTTCTACTCTTATCATTTTTTGGGATCAAAACAAAGAACCTTTGTAGATTAGTTGGCAGTAAATTATTTCTAGCCTTAAACATAATTAGTAACATTTTCAAGTTAACTAAGTCTTTGAATTTCATAATTTTAGATAGAACAAAATATTTGTTAGTATGTTCTCTCGAATTTGCTTTATATAGAATTAGCAAAACTTTCTTCTGTAACAGAAACAAAGGATTAGTGTTTGTTTTATACGTATTGCCCCAAACCTCAATACAA